>NW_004797655.1:561665-564689 GCF_000002075.1 Aplysia californica
CTCTCTCTCTCTCTCTCTCTCTCTCTCTCTCTCTCTCTCTCTCTCTCTCTCCCTCTCCCTCTCCCTCTCCCTCTACACGACTGTGTTGATTAGAGGGAAAGAATGGGGCTCTGGCAAAAGATATGAGAACAGGGAAGAGAAGAGGAGAAAGAGAATGCTTGATAAAGTGGGTCAATAGTGCCAGTAGGGTGAGGTCGTGGGCGGGCAAATAAATGAACGTGCGAGTAGGTGCATGAATTATTAAAGAAATGAATTTATAAATAGTTGAGTGAGAAATGCAGTGTAGTGAGAGAAGAAAAGGCGTGAACACGCAATAACTAATTTGTTTGCTAGGTAATTTACCTGGCGAACATGAAAGTGAATGCGTTAGAAGGAGGAGAGAAAGAGTAAAGGAGGAAGATAGACAGATGGGGGAACTCGGCGAGAAGTAGCAGACGCCAGTCTATAGCAGCAATGCTTTCATGGATTTGGGTGGAGGGGGCGGGAGGGAAGGAGAGTTTCAGCAGTATCTTTCGTTTCAGTTCGTACCTTGCAGGAACTGCCAGCCAAATGAAACTGGTTCGAATCTTCTCAAAGACCACTTTTGAACGTAGTATTGTTTTAGAAATCTTCAAGGTTTTCCTCCTCCGTGTATAATTTTTTTGTTTCCATTTAAATGATTTACACCCTTATCGACGCAATTTAATTTAGATCATCCAGAAGGTCAGCTATCTATTCCGTGATATTATTAATTTCTAACCCACCAGTGTCATCGCAGGAGTTCTTATAAACCTCCGGTTACATGACCTATGTTGTAGTCAGTATACCGTTAGTGGTTTCTTTTTTTTTCTTTTTTTTTTTTTTGACAGTAGTGTAAAGATAGAAAAGGGAAGAAAAGAAACACAGCGGGAGAGGAAATCAGAATCTTTTCAATTGCAAACAGTTTTGCTGAACCAGAAAATAGCCAAAACTTTCCGCGACAAGTAACATTATTAAACCAGTAACTGTTGCTTGGTAAGTTGGAAACTCCTTATCCCTCGCTGACTTAAGAAGTCTGAATCTCAGTTTAGACCTTGTCAGTATGTTAGTGTTTTAGCGCCAATAAAACGGTTGCTTACTCTGTAAGTGTATGCTTCCCAGAAAGTTGAGATTGTTTCAGAATGTTACCGGGTCTTCAAAGGCAATACTAGATTGTAAAGCGCTTAAAGCTTGGTGTTTGAAGGGAATTAGCGCTCTACAAATGCTATTTATTATTATTATTATTATTATTATTATTATTATTATTATTATTATTATTATTATTATTATTATTATTATTATTACAAGTCTGAATTTTTTTTCGCCCTTTTTCATGTCGGAGTTTAGTGTGTATAAATTTACTTTTTAAGGGGATGGGTATATTGAGAAGGGTGAGGGGGTAGGAGAGGAAAAAGGGCTATGTCTGAAACTCTTAATGACTTTTATCATCATGTCTTCTCCTTGAACATTGAACTACGTCCACGGAAACAAGTTCAGCTAATGATGGAAACTATACGCAGTACTTTTTTTTTTGTTCAACTGCAAAATCGATACCTCAACCACTCGACTATGCAAGATTCCTTTGATACATTTCCCGATTCTATTAACTGTAGTTTAAAGACAGAAAGGGGAAGGAAAGAAACACAATTCGGTATTAGCCACATTTTGAAAAGAGACCTTTGTTGACTCTGTAGCCGCCTGCGCCATTTCCCAGATTAAGACAGGTTTATCGTGATGGATACATTGTTCTCATTTGTCTGTCATGGAATCGTTGCGCAACTGGCAACAAGCTTTCTGGCTTCACATTGCGTGCATCTGCTGCGTGGAAGTGAGACTGTAAATAAATATGATTAATAGTTGTGCTGATTATTTCACGCCCCGATCGACCCATCTTATGTGGATTATCATTAGCAGCAAGGCGGCTAAGACTATGTTTGTCTCGCTCAGATGAATGGGATACAGTATCCCCACCGACAGATCTTTTTAGATGTGTATTCACAATTAAAGCAAAATTCTCATACGGGAATCGAACCCGTGTCTTCTGCATGCTTAACGGACGGTAGGAGGGTGCCACTAGTACTACTAGTAGATCCTACCTTCCCTGTGTTTTTTTCATCTATCTGTCTTCCCTGCTGCACTATATGACCGATATTGTGTCGACGTGCTTCTTTTTTTTTTTTTTTACTCAAACTCGAAATTCATATGCTCAAACTCTTCATGCAAAACAAAAAGCCTAACCAGTTCACATACACACCACACGGAGAACCAACGTTAACTTTAAAAATAATTTAATGAAAAAAATTTTAAGCCACCATCGACACAATTGAGATTATTAATTTTAGGAGGTGCGCATCGACCCTGCCTGTGGTCAAGAAAGATACAACGTCTCAGCAGAAAGACCGTCGAGATACTCGATAACAATATAGTCGAAACTGTTCTATAGTCGAGAAGAAAGGAGGCCGTCTTAGACAGGTAACTGTCTTACACAGTGTCATTATGAGGGGAAAAAAGGAACCAAAAAACCATAAGGGAGATAAGCAAACGGCCATTTGTCCGGGCGATTGCCTTGTACAGGGTGGCCATATGCGCAGGTTTGACTGTAGTGTTTTCATTAAAACGACAAACTCTTTACTGACACAGACGAAGAGATTTTGTGTAAGTGCCAAAGAAATAGAAAAACTCGCTCGTCTTCTTCTTGAGAGTGCCGCTACCGCAGGTGGCTATCATCGTGCTGAGATCTGGTGCAAATGGCAGTGGTTCGTATCCCCGATTGGGCGTTCTTGGACTTTAATTGTTCTGGCAGGTTTTAAGGATGTCCGCGTAATTGGTTCATCTTTAACCAAAAAAATGGACGTTGAATTGGAAGATCTCACCTAATTAATAATCTGACAACCTGGCTGTTAAATCCGTATAATTGAAATGTCTTCTTCTTCTTCTTCTTCTTCTTCTTCTTCTTCTTCTTCTTCTTTCTCTTCTTTTTCTTCTGTAAGAAAGGGAGGAAGAGATAGAGAAATATGTCCAAGTGGA
>NW_004797655.1:565424-568915 GCF_000002075.1 Aplysia californica
AGACAGACAGACAGACAGACAGACAGACAGACAGACAGACAGACAGACAGACAGATAGATGGACAGGGACAGAGACAGAGAGGGATGGAATGTGGAAGAATGAAAAAAACTAATATAGGGTGTCAAAGAGACGAAGATACAAACAGAGACAGAGTCAGACTCTGAGAGAGAGAGTGAGGGAGAGAGAGGGGGGGGCAGAGAGAGAGAGAGACAGAGAAACAGAGAGAGATAAGGAGAGAGAGAGAAAGAGAGAGAGAGAGAGAGAGAGAGAGAGAAAGAGAAAGAGAGGGGGGAAGGAGAAAAGGGAGGAGGTTGAAATCTCAACAGAACAGATCTTCCCATGTATGAATCGACTTCAAATTTTTCATTCGCGGGCAACGACACAAGACCCAAACCATTACACGACAAGCGATCGTCCATGCTCTTGTATCGGCGAAGAGACATTCACACATATTCAATATTATATCCGCATACAGCGAATCGTGAGTAACGTGCCCTTATTTCAGTACAGAAATTATAGTAATGGAGAACTGTGTTGCATCAGTACGCAAAGTGGACATAACCACGTGAAAATTGTCTGTCAGATTATACAAAGAAGATATATAACTGGACACAATATGTTCGTTTAGACTAACCCCCTCCACCCCCACCCCCTCCCCCCAAGGTGAGTGAACTTACAAAAACATTTTTTATGCTCAGATGTACATTTATATAAATTGATTGATATATACTTTAACAATAAAATGGTTTCTTTCCGGGGAGGGGGGAGGGGGGGGGTCTACTTTTTTCTCACCTCTATTCACTTATCACGTGAGCAAAGAGGCTGGGGTTTATATTTATGGTATATTTGCGTTTAGTGGGGTGTAAAAACCCTTGCACCAAAACCCTTGTACCAAAAACCTTTGTACCAAAAACCTTTGTACCAAAAACCTTGTGCCAAAAACCCTTGAACCAAAAATTTTGTACCAAAAATCCTTATACCAAAACCCTTGTACTAAAAACCTTGTACCAAAAAAATCCTTGTATCAAACCCCTTGTACTAAAAACCTTGCACCGAAATTCCTTGTACCAAAACCATTGTAGTCAAAACCTTTGCACAAAAAATACACGTAGCTTTCTCTTTCTTCTGTGAGAGTGCTGCTTGTCCCTCGCAATCGTTATTATGTGTTACTTCTTCTTCTTCTTTTTCTTCTTCTTCTTTGTCGTCGTCGTCGTCGTCGTCGTCGTCGTCGTCGTCGTCGTAAACTTAAGTCCCCTTATTCGTAACTTACTTGACCTAGTAGGCTACTCACGCGAGCCTCCACCCTGCGTGGGGTCACATCAGAGAGTTTTCAGGTCACATGTGGGTCGCTGTGACTTGATGAATTCTTAACGTATTTATTTAAGAATGAGAGGGGGGGGTTGAAATTCACTTTTACCGAAACTTAAAAATAATTTTTAAAATGTTTGAAAAAGCGAAAATTATTTTGAGAACATTGTGGCGGGGACTCAAACCACGAGCAGACGATTGTAAGTCAGTATGACACTAACTAAACTACCAACACGCCCCGAGATTGAGAAATGATAAAATCGATAGTAAATGAATTATAAAGCAAGTAAAGTATTTTGAGTGGCGCTGAGGGCGGTATCCGGTTTGGTGTATCGAGAACACGCACGGAACAGAGGTCCCGAACTGGGGTAATAGTTTTCCGCTCTTGACAAGGAGGATGGATTACTTTTTCAACACTATAGAAGGCCTTTTTGAGAAAAGGGCCCATAAAACAGCAGCCCGTGTCCCCACCTTCTTTGATCCGATATTAGAATCCATTACTCACTCGTCAGGACACTGGGTGAAAATTTACAGAAATTATGCGAGGGAAGAATATGAATTTATGAGGAAAAGAGTGGAATCTTTGAACGCACCGAACAGTGGGTCTTATAATTTTTAGATTGAAGTGTTATCAGAAAAAGGTCAGATTTACATGTATAGAACGTTTTCGATTTAAGATCTTTGAGAATGTCGATACGGACCACGAAACTTACTAAAACTAGTAAACGAATTTGCAGTGGTATACAAGTCACTAAGCTGATTAGAAAATGTTTGTTTAATGTAAGTGTTTTTACCTCTCCCCCCCCCCTCGCCCCCACTTCCCTATTCACTCAATTTAGATCTTTTAGGGCCAACCCGGTTTGAGAAGGATACAATATCCCCCAATAGAAAGACCGAGAAACTGGATAGAAATTCTTCCCACTCAGGAGTCGAACTCGGGTCTTCTGTAAGCGATAGCAAAGCGCCTGACCACTATACCACAGGCACTGGTCTTGATTTTTTTTAGACAACAACAACAACAAAGTTGAACAAACGGTTATGAGTGTCTTCTTGGCCAGCTCGATTTTTTTTCTTTGTGTAATTTGTGGCAAAGCTGTTCAGACCATCTGTGTATGTTGTTCTTTGTCTTCTTCTGCTCTTCTTTCCTTCTGTCTTTCCATACAGCAGCAGTTTCTCTTGTCAATTTGATCTATTGATGTGGCTAAAAAATCTCAACATTTTTTTTTCTGTTTGTACTGATTATTAATCGTTCACTTTTGTAGCACTTCTATATATTTGTTTTACTCTCTGAACACGAAATTCTGAGTATTCTTCTAAAAATATCACATTTCGACGGAATTTCTTAAATATAAGAAAATACGGTTTTATTCTGGCTGATGAATAAACAGCTTAAGCAGACAGACTCTGGGATATATATACATAAGAGGATGGAGGGGGAGAGCAGAGATGGACATGCTCCTACCGTAGTGACCCCAATACTGTAGACAAGATGTGAAAAGGTGTGACAAGTAAACAGCTTACGAGAAACGCTTCGAAACTGCAAGCCCTCTGATTGCCCCTTATACAAATAGCAAATACTCAAATCTGAGTGAATGTAGCTATTACAATAATTAATTATATAATTCCTTTCATATGGCGTCTCCAATTTGTTGTGATTTGAGGTGTCCTGTCTTATTGTCTGACTTACTTAAGGGGACAATTGGTCGCTTTTAAGGACAAGCGGACTAACCCAAATTTCGGGGGTTTCCAAAAATCTTGACCTACACCAAAAGTGGGCATTGCGCCCTATCCATAGGAGAAGTTTGGTTTCATTGGTGTGTATATGTGTTTGGTGGTAGAGAAAACTCTCCTTGTCTTTTAAAGAAACGGAACAAGGATCCAAAACCTTTCCCCTCGATTTTCTCAAAAGAACATTTTTTCGGGATAGCCCCCTTGCGCTTATAAGCGACCAATTGTACGGTTCTCAACAGAGCTGCGCTAGTTCATGTCGACATGCTTCAGTTGACCGTGGTTCAAATCCTTTTTTCAGGGGGAATTGTTATGTTCCTGTTAGGCTCTCTCACCCAAGTTGTTTAGAAAGGGGAGGGGTGGAAAGGGGGGGAGGGGGCTTGTTTATCACTAAGTGCTTTATATATGTTTTTCTTTTGTTTTAAATTGTTTACCTGTCTTTGTTTTGTGGGGG
>NW_004797655.1:569015-572815 GCF_000002075.1 Aplysia californica
GGGGGTTTTGAGATTTGTGTGTTGTTGTTTTGTTTGGGGTTTTTAAATTTTGTTTTTGTTTTTTGTTGTTGTTGTTTTTTGTCATTTTGCTTTGTCCTTTTTTGTCTTTGATGTTCTTTAAAATGGGGGAGGGGGCGGGAGGGGAGGATCTCAGAACTCTAAGCCCACTTAACTATGTCCTGTCAGAGGAAGACTTTGAAAGGGAGACCCACCACCAAACTACCATTATGGTCTTTAAAAGGACGCTAAAACAACACAATACAACACAATGCAATGCGGTACGCTGTTATATATGAACGTCATTACGTGGAAAAGGTGCGGACTCGGTTATTATCTTGGTCGGCGAAGAGCGGAAACGAAGATCAATACACAAGAAAGAAGTGTGAAAATATAATATCATGTCATCCTTTCCATTGTTCTTCTTCCCTAGCACTCTTCTACCGGCGCCTGTAGAGCAATGGTTCGGCCGTTCGCGATTCCACGCTAGAGACGTTGCCCGAATAGTGCTGTGATGATGATGATGATGATGATGATGATGATGATGATGTGTGACCCCCTCCTTTTCATGGCTGCATCTTCGGCAACATAAGCTGAGCTCTTCATTTTCAAAGTTCTTATACCATCTCAATCTCCAAGGAAGGTCCGACCGCAGTCTTGCTAGCTCAACCTGGTCCCAGCTACAAGTGATACTTTGTTCCTGCTTATTGGAGTAACCAGAATAATATTAAATATAGCATCTATATAGTCTATATCCCCAAGCGACAGCAAGCTCTATACGCTTTGCACTACACTATATTATTATCCCAGCAGACCCTCGAAGGGGGCTCTCGTGGCCTAGAGGTTAATGTGTTCACCTCTCTTTCAAAGGTCCTGGGTTCGAATCTGGGTTGCGACAGAAAAAGTTCTTCTCTAAAATTGTCTCCTTTCACCTCCTTTCCTGCTCCCTAGCAATATTATGTTGTCTGCTTTCGTTTTCATTTTCTGCCCCACCTCCTTTGCCCCCTCCTCTGGGCTCCTGACGCTTTCAGCAGCCTTTCTACTGCTACTCCTTGGCTTCTTCTTACAGTTGTCTTTCAGCCACACCCCTGATCTTCTAGTAAGAAAGATCTACACCTAGCCTTCTCGGACAAGAGCGAAAAATCTCGGAGGTCCTGTGTGCAAGTTGCGCACGTTAAAGATCCCTTTGTGGTCTAAAATCGATTTTTGTAAAAAGGCTTCGGCCTCCACCAGGGCAAAATTCAAAATTTCCTGCCAACTGTAAATGTTTGGTGTGTCCTGCGCGCTCATAATACGACCTTATGCAGTTGCGAGCGCCGAAAAACACTTACCGAAAGAAAAAGGTCCTAGAACACTCAGAAACAATCTCGGCTTACTCAGAAGTACACTGTGTAAGCTGTTGATTAAACGCTCAAGCACTAAGAAACTGACAAGATCTTTCGTGCCTCTAGCCAGGTACCCATTCCCACATGGCTGAAGTGAGAAAATTTGGTGTAAAGTGTCTTACTCAAAGACACAACTTCGCCCCCGACAGGATTCGAAACCACGACATTAAGGTCCGTTAACCTAACCACTCGGCCACTGAGTCCCACTCCGGAAAGTCTATAATTTCATTGATTATCTTCTCATTTCTTAGGAACCTTACTCCCCTCGAGTTCTCCCTTACAAGCAAGGCCAAAGCAACCAGCCTCCTAAATGATCCAACTTGACCAGTTTCTATGGTGGGGCGGTTAGGCGGTTTGCCATCGCACACAGAAGATCTAAGTTTGGTACGAGCCTTTAAAAACATTACTTATGCAGGTGCAGGCGCCGTAAAACCTCTACTAAAATAAACAAACGGGCCGGGTGTCTGAAACATTCATAGTTGGCTATGACCAGTCTATGTGTTTCCGAAAAGGAATCGGCTACAGAGAGGATTCATGGCGTTGCTTGTAAGTGGGTAATAATTACCTGTCTGGACAATAATTACAAACGTGACAGGTTAAGAACATCTTGAATAAGAATAATAAGAAAGGATAATTATATGATTAATCTCAATTATCCAGGCACTGGTGAATTGGTTTGATACTCCACCACACGCACACACACACACTCACACACACACAAACACACACTCACACAGAGAGACACACACATACACACACATACACATACACAAACACACATACACATGCACAAATACACAGACGCACCCACACACACCCACACACACACACACACACACACACACACACACACACACACACACACACACACACACATTTACCCATAAAAGCAAACGCATACGCACATACTCTCTCACATACTATGCTCTCTAGTCTCTTCTACACACACGTTTTATACATAATCACATAATAATAATATAATATGCTTACTCTCACAAAAAGACCCGCAGTCACAGAATTGTTATAGGCAGTGCCCATCGGCTTCATCGGTTCCGTTTGGTTTGGTTTTGTTGGTTTTGTCAGTTTGGTGCTACAGGATAGTCTTCCAGGGGGGAGGTAAAACCGACGAAATCGGCAAAACCAACAAAAGCGATCACGCCCTTCAATAACAATGTGACAAACGAGTTTGTTTTCAAGGCCTCGAGTCGGGCGATCGGTTTGGGCCAAAACGTTCTTATACTACGTCTCTGGGCGTCTAGGTTTGGGCAGTTGGTCTATTTATTGTGAGCACTAAAGCCGCCAGAAAGCTAATACCCCGTGACCGTTGAGGGATGGACCAAGCGATCACCAACCGGTCGCCCGATTCGGGGCCAGAAAACAAACGCTTTTGTTGTTTGAGGCTGCGAGTAGGGCGATCGCTTTGTGCCTCGATGGTCATGTTGCGCCCTCAATCAGGATAGCCCAGCTACCCAGCCGAACCGATCGTGCTGAGTATAACCGAACCGAACCGAACTGAACCGAACCGAACCGATTATCCAACGGCACAGGGTATAACCGAAGCGAATTGAAAAGAACAGAACCGATTATCCAATGGCACTGGGTATAACCGAAGCGAACCGAACTGAACAGAACCGAACCGATCCTCCAATGGGCACCAGGTATTAACAACAGCAATGTTTGATAATTAATTTCTTTTATGTGGCAAAGTTTCCTCTTGGGAATCACTGCCCGCAGCTGTGAAGGACGTTGTGCAGTGACAACCAGCAATTAATTACATGTTTTGTATTGTCTTTTCGTTTTATTAAGATTTCACGGCATTTGCAACACAATCAGTGTATATGCCGAAGTTTAGAGGTGTAACTAGATAGTAATTATACAAATAAAAGAAAGGACGGTAGATGTTAGATAGGAGAGAAGGAGCAAACCGCACCAGAGCGCCCGACAGCCAGCTATTTGTATTGTCTGTATCAGGATGGAACATTATACAGTCGAAACTGTCTAAGAAGGCCACCCACTGTAGAGGAGGAAAGTGGTCGTATTAGACAGGTGAACGTCTTAAACGGCGTCAAAAGAGAGTAAAAAATGTGCATATAAGAAAATGGAAGTGGTCGTTTGTATAGGTGGTTGTTTTATTCAGCTGGCTTTTAGAACAGGTTCGACTGTATTATGTAATGAGTACCAAGTGTTTGAGCGCTTGTAATCTGCCGATAGCGCTATATGCTCTCTGGGAAGCCGAGAATATTAAATATTGAGTGTTCTTGGGCCTGCTAGGCTAATCTAGTCGTAAAGCGCATAGAGCGTGCTTTAGAGAGTGGATGTGTGCTATGTAAATGTGAGCAGTAGTAGTAGTAGTAGTAGTAGTAGTAGTAGTAGTAGTAGTAGTAGTAGTAGTAGTAGTAGTAGTAGTAGTAGTAGTAG
>NW_004797655.1:574263-577111 GCF_000002075.1 Aplysia californica
TAAGAAGAAGAAGAAGAAGAAGAAGAAGAAGAAGAAGAAGAAGAAGAAGAAGAAGAAGAAGAAGAAGAAGAAGAAGAAGAAGAAGAAGGCTATACATAGTGCATACCGCTGTAACCAAAGTTCCCGTACAAGGATCAACAAAGGAGATTTTTTTATATAATAAAGCGAAGCGTCAATTCATTTTTTAAAGCTTATCATTGCAAGTACATAGGATAGTCTAAAGTTAAACGTAACTTTCAAATCAAGATATTTAAGAGACAGGACTTCCGAATGGCACGTCGAACTCCAAGAAGACCAAATGGGCTGGGAGCCTTGAAAACTCCCCAATATAACTTAAGTACGAAAAAGTCATGTTGGAGATTCGAACTAGGGCCGTCAGCTCCATATCGTCTGAGCTAACGAAGCGCTTGTATTATTGTACTTTAGTCATTTATAATTTGCGCTTTTAGTTCGGAAAAGAAAGACACTTAGGGCTTTCCCGTTTTTGTTTTTGTTTTGTTTTTTGCTTGAGGTGAATGCCCTATACTATAAAACAAATAGGTCATTTAGAAGGCACGGCTTTCGGCTAGGTGGTTATACATGTAGAAGAAAAAAACAAGGAAGGAATTTGGTTTTAATCAATGTCTCATATGTCGTTTTTCGTATATAATGTTTGTTCACGAGGTATTAATTGTTCCTTTACAGTACAGTCCGCAAACGTTTTAATAATCAAAGTTTGGGCCGGTGTCTGTTGTAGAGAGGTCATGGGATACGCTGTCGCGAGCAAGAGACCCAGATTTGATTCCCGAGTGGGGAGAAATTTTTATCGAGTATCTCGATTTTTCTGCTGGGATGATGTATCTCTCTTTCTCTCTCTGCCTCGGTTGGCCCATGAGGGCAGGGTCAGAAGCCCACCTCGTGGATTATCTAAATGTGAAGCGTGCTTGCAAAATGAGTAGCTTCTCCTATTCTATCCCCTTGGGAATAGATACATCACGCTTATAGGTGAAGTTTTTAATATCTATAACTATGAAATCATAAAGGGCATGTTATACTTTAAAAATATGACATCAATAAGACATCTGCAAATTTTACCCTTTTGTCGATTTTTGGTCAGTATCTCCATTTGTGGATTGCGAGAAGTAACTCATTTTGTCAGCTCCTATCACAAATTGTGTCGCCGGGGGCCTAAAAACACTTACACTTACATTAGATCAAAGTTTGGGATATCATGATTTTTTTATGTTGTATCCGGTCTCGGGGAAATGGACACGTCTCATTTCACGACAACAGACCCCACCTTGTAGCCACCCACCCACCTTTTCATTTACGTAACCGTTTAAAAACTCAGTACATCCTTCTTTGACATCCAGCTGTCTAAGATTATCACCTGTGCAAACCCACACCTCCATCCCCACCCACCCCAAACCCCTGAGGTGTTGTTTTTTTCTATAAATATTATCATGACTTTGTCCAAGCTGTTCATCTGCACGAGAAAAACACTTTCCTCCTCGACAATTCACCACCTTAGACATACAAAGTTCTATCTGACATGTTTGGCCGTTTTGAGTTACTATGACCATGAGGTCAGAAACCAAATCTGATACTGGCTAACAGAATGAGTTACTTCTCACGACCCATAAATGGAGATATTAGTCAAAAATCGACAGTAGGGCCAAATTTGCAGATTTTCTATTGATATCATATTCTTTAAGTACAACAGGCCTTATATTATTATTTAATACTTCTGAATTGTAAAGACTTCACCTATAAGAGTGATGAAGCGATTTCCATAGCGCTCGAATCCGAGAAGTAGCTCATTCAGTCAACATCCTTCACAAATGTTCCATTTGCTCTATTAAAATCGTAAGCTCATTCGGAGTGGATTTCAAGATTTCGGTGAATTACATTCGAAAAAGTTTGACTCGAACGTTTTTTACGTCAAAGTTCTCAAAACTAGGCACTGAGCAGATAGAACTTTATAATTCCTCAGTAGCAAACTCGTTCGCCTTTTGGACAATTTCGACTGCATTTCTTCATAGTGTGAGCCATAGACGGGGAATTTAACTCGTCTACCACAAAGACAATAGTTGTTTATAACGACCACCAGCTCGCCCAAAAGACGCGCGATGCGAGGCACGTGGTTGGAGGGCGCTTCTTGTGGGTAGGTCCTACTTCTCTATTTTCCCTCCGTAGTTTCTGGTTATCCATCGTGCTTCTTCCCAGCACTATAAGACCTCTATTGTGTCGATGTGCTTCTCTTTACCCAAACTCGAACTCAAAGCGGGAAGCAACATTTTTTAAAGTTTTTTAAATATATAGATTAGATCGATATCAAGTACATTTTATAGAATTGGTTGCGAGTAGCGTGTTATGCTTACCTTCATACTTGGTGGTTTTTAACTCTATTTGTCCTAGAAAAAGTTGCAGGGAAAAGTTTAAGGAGCACTTGCAGGAACACTATAGTAGTAGCAATCTATGATCGCCTGTCTTATAGCAAATCTGATGTCACGTGGTGCCTGGACACACTGGCACTCTCTCGCGCCTCTACGGAACAGCGTGGCTTCTGCTGGGATGGGGGATCGATACCAAGCTGTTTTTGAAAGCATGAGTACTCACGTATTTTTTTTTTAGCTTGTTTTTTTTTTTTACGAGTTTTACGGAACTTGCTACACAATTAGGTAAAAAAAAAAGGAGTAGAAGATTAGAGGAATTTCTAGGAGATACGGACAATAGATGTCGGGTAGGAAAGAAGGAAAAAACCACACCAGACCACCCGTCAACCGCCCACTCGGAATCCCTTGTATTTGGAAAGTCATGACGTCATGCATGACAAACTCTTTAAATTGGTGGGTGGCTTAGGGGGGGG
>NW_004797655.1:578365-585684 GCF_000002075.1 Aplysia californica
AGGAGGGGGGGTGGAGTGGGAAGGGAGGAGAGGGGAGGGGGAAAGTTGGAGTGAGTGAAAAGGAATGGGAAAGTTGGAGTGAGTGAAAGGGAGTGGGAAAGTTGGAGTGAGTGAAAGGGAGTGGGAAAGTTGGAGTGAGTGAAAGGGAGTGGGAAAGGCAGAGGAGAAGGGAGCGGGAGGAACGGGTTGCGTGGGCGGGGAGGAGTGGGGAGGGGGAAAAGTCCATGGATGGGGTTTGGAGGGGGGGGAGAGGCAGGGGTGGTAACGGAATAATTTCACTTTGAATAAAAAGAAGTGAGTGGAGGTATTCCGATCTTGTCACGGTCATCGGGTTGTTTCTTGCGTACCGAAAGCGTGACATCGAATCGATGAAGTAAGCGTCGCGATATGTTCTTGGTGTTTGTTTTTGTTTTGTTTGTTTTTGGGGGGGGGTTTTAGGGGGAGGGGATGTTCTTCACTTCTTTTTTTTCGTTGTTTTTTTTCTTTTTTTGGGGGGGGAGGGGTAATGTAGGTCAGATGTTTTACATACCCCCATCGACACAGTTAGCTCATTTAGAAGGTGGGCTTTGACGCGCTACCTGTCAGCGCTAACCCAGTCTGGCTGGGGACACGGAAGGAGACCAAGAACGTCGTTGGAACGAGTCTATAAAGGACACCATCAGATGCGACGATTTAACCACTCGCAGCTGAGAGGCGATTAGTATATGTGAGGCATCGTGGGAAAATCAGGCGCCCGTCAAAATATTGGAATCGAAGAAATAGCCTTTTTTTTCAAGAATTTGTCAATTTCATCAATTTTTTATTTCTTATTTATTTTTATTTTTTGGGGGGGAGGGGGGGCTCAACACCTTTCATGTCTACTTTAAAAAACACTTTTCCAAGTGAATTTTACTCAAAAACATTGATTAAAGTCACAAAATATATAAATGTTCAGTTTCAAAGGACTCTCAAGATTTTGAAGTTACCAAACTTTGGCAATCACTTTCTCCCTAATTTTATATCTGGAAACAGGCGACCCCTACCTCCTTCAGTCTCAAATATCTAGACTTCTATTTCAGATAGATTTGTATTTTTTAAGCAAAAGATATACAAATAAATTAAGCTTTCTGATGATACAAAAACTCCAGATTATGCTAAAAACAAATTGACGAACACCTGGCTCCACAACGACGTGACACATCGTTTCTCCTAGCGACACTAACCGGTACCAGCGGGAGGAAAAAGAGGAATAAAAAGTAAGATTATAGTGCGGTCAAAAATTCGTGGCGCGACTTATTGTCAAATATCTCCTCAACTATCGAACGTACGTTCTCCAATTTTTGCACAGTGACTTGTATCAATTTGTCTTAACAGATCAACATTTTTGTAAACATCTGCAAGCTGTATTCTAGAAAATGCCTCAATAAATACTAACACAAAATCGAAGTGGATGGTTTGTGCAGATTTGTAAATGTTTACAGCTGGGGCAAAATTGCTTTTAATAGCAAATCCGTCAGGTTTTTCTCATCAGGACACTATGCTTATTGAATGCATGCTTAGAGAGCCATCAGTGCAAAAAAATGTGTTCACTATAAAAATAATTTCCCGTAACAAGTTTTGCAAGTAAAATGTGTCATTGATGAGCTGTGACGTAGGCCATATACGTAATCAAAATGTGTGTGAGAAGCAGGACGGGCTGTGAACAATACCATTTTACGTGTGACAGAGATTTCAAGTATTTTATATAAATATATTAAGAAAAGTTTTTTAATCTAATCCCAATTGTTCTGGAAAAATATGATTTAGTTAAGACAACTTGATACAAACTGCTATGCAAATTATGGGTGACGTTGATTCACCCGTTAAAGAGATATTTGACGATAAGTTGCGCTACGAATGTTTTACCGTACTAAAGCTGAAAGAAAGAAGATATGTGGGACGTACCTTAAAATTGGTCACGACACTTTCTTTTTTTTTTTTGTAATACGGAATCAGGAATTGAACTTCACAACACTGACGCAAAACAGAATAAAACTAGTAAGACAATCTTGTTCGGGGGAAATTCATGCTGCTACTTCCAATTAAAAACGCTTTATTAAAACTGTACGTTATCGGTGAGGCTTTGTATTTCAAGACGGCAGTATTGATTGAACTTGTTCACTGTCACTGACAGATTCGGTACTAAGGGAAGTAACTAAAAAATGTCAAACAAACAAAAAGCTCGAAGAGAACATTTTAATTAAGGACAATAGGAGGGTCGCGATCGTGCATTATGATTGTTTTAGAACTTGTGTCGAAAGATCGTGAGAGAAAGAGAGAGAGAGAGAGAGAGAGAGAGAGAGAGAGAGAGAGAGAGAGAGAGAGAGAGAGAGAGAGAGAGAAAGAGAGAGAGAAATACAAACAGACAGACAGACAGACAGACAGACAGACAGACAGACAGACAGACAGACAGACAGACAGACAGACGGATAAAGTGAAGGGAGTGCGGAAGTTGAGACAGATAGCCAGAGAAAGACGGAAGAAGGAGGAGGTAGATAGAGACGGACAGCAAGAGTATGCAATTGGTTAGGAGACGGAAAGTGATTTTTTTTAAACTCGGGTTCGATCGAAAAAGAGGCCCCGGCCACTGAAATAGTCTAAATCACGTACTGTAAGGGCTACAATAAATATTAAGAACTTCGTTTAGTTTTAGTAGAAGCTTTACGGTCCTCGCAACTGCATAAAGTCATATAAGCGCCAAGGGTGGATGTCAACAGAGAAGTTCTTACAGGGAATCAGACTCACCTTTCTAGTTTCAACAGCACAATATCTGCTTCGACTATCAAGGCACCCCGGAAATAGCGGGTTACAAGAGTGTTACAAACATACAAAAGAAGTCGTGGGAAAATGACGATAGTAAGGATTAAGAAAGAAAGAGCAGCAGTTTCCTGTTGCAGTTCAGGCACTGTTATGAGCTTGACATTGGTGAATCAGCCCATTTACAATTCTACTATTCGTAAGAACATGTTAATGTCCCCCCTTTGTGAATGGCCTAGAGACACTTCAGTCAGTAGCATCGCCTCCCCCCCCCCTTCCCCACCAGGGGGGTGGGTTAACAACTGAAATCTGAAACCTCATACAAAGTTGAAATAACACTGGCGGATTATGATTGCACTTAGTGTGCTCAGGGTTCGACTTGTCGCAGTCTTTTTTTTTTTTTTTTGGTAAGTTTTTTTACGGTGCTCGCAACTGCATAAGGGCATATGAACGCAAGGGACACACCAAACAGTTTCATTCGGTAGGAAATTTTGCATTTTGCCCGGGTAACAACCGAAGCCTACTTTTATCGATTTTAGACCACCAAGGGATCTGTAATATGCACAACTTGCACACGGGACCGAGATTTTTCGCCCTTGTCCGAGAGGGCTAGGTGTAGATCTTTCCTACCAGAAGATCAGGGATATGGCTGAAAGACAGCAGTAAGAAGTAGCCACGGAGTAGCAGTAGAAAGGCTGCAGAAAGAGTCAGGAGCCCAGAGGACGGTACAGAGGAGGTGAGTGGTGGGGGCAGGAAGTGGAGACGAAAGCAGACAACAGGACATTGTTGGAGAGCTGGATAGGATGTTAAAGGGTACAATTTTAGAGAAGAAAGTTTTCCGTCGCTACCCTGATTCGAACCCAAGACCTTTGAATGAGAGGCGAACACCTTAACCTCTAGGCCACGAGAACCTCCCTTGTCACAGTCAAAAGCTGATACGTGTTCTCATCCAATGTCGAAGAGATATTTTGTAACCGTTATTTCTTCATTTGAGTCGTATGGTGGATTATATTTTTAAATTCTGCAAATTGGACTTTTCGGCTCCGAGGAAATAAAGATTGTATGCATATCCAGGCGATTACAAAGCACTTTTTGCTTTAAAATTTCTGTCCTCGGGTAAAAAGGGTAGACGTACTCTTCTTAGCAGAAACCAATTTCCTCCACCCCCCACCCCCACACACACACACATTTTAACACCGCACACCAAAAACCCAAACTCCCCCTTTTCAATCTTCAAAATGACTCTAATGTAATGAGGAAGGTCTTTAAACACACTATGTTGCGCTTGAATACTTTATGTGGCTTCCCGCACGGAAAGTACAATTCTTTATAGGTTTCCATTACCACCTTTCAGCTGTTTCTGTGTGGTCTTCCTTTTTTTCCATTACCCGTGCCCTTTATATTATAGTAGACAGTGCAACGCAATTCAATCCATGTTAGAATCACTTATTTCCTTTTCAGCCTGTGAATTCCAGGTCATTTTCTACTTCTTTTAGTCTCCCTTTTAACTATATCATGTTTATCTCAAGACTTCCGGGACATAAGCACCTGTGGTTAGCTTTATTGACTCTTTGTGTTTCAGGTTAACACTAGGAGTTATTTGTGTGGCATCGAGCCAACATCAGGCTTTCTTCAAAATATTTTTTTTTATTTAAAAACTTGATTTTTTTTCTCCTGATGACCAATTGTTAGTAATTATTTTCTTTCCTTTTCCTTCTTTAAAACATTTTTGGTAAATACTTTATGTCCTTTTAAAAACGCATTTCTGTGTGGATTTTTTGAAAAACATAAGGCACAAAAATGTAAATTTGCAGTTTCCAAAGAAAACCAATTTTGTAAGTGACCAAAGTGGTGGACATTTTCTCATTTTTTACCCCTGACATCAGGTGACCCCTTCCTGCATCAACTGCAAACATCTCCACTTCTACTTTTAAAAATGGTATCAAAATTTCATCAAAAGCAAAATAAATAACTAAGCTTTAACATAATACTAATAACTCCACATGCCCAAAAATTGACGAGTGCCTGATTCCTTTCGTGGCTCATATTTATCCAATATATATTTATTTCTTCTTCTTCTTCTTCTTTTTCTTCTCGACGTTTAAATGACCTAATCCAACCAAAAAGGGAATAAAACACCCCCCCCCCCCCCCCCCCACCAAGATCAAATTATAGTAAACAACCAAAAAGACAAAACAAAACAAAACCGAAACAAAACATCGACGAACGCCAAGCACATTACTATTAATAGATCTATTAGCTTTGTTCAAAAACTGTTGCGTTGTAGAGCAAATGTTCGAAAATTTTGCAAAATGTCTTGTGCTGAAACGGAAGTTCCTGGGATAAAAAAAACGCTGCTACTGAGTAGAACCGACACGTCTTTGGCTGAGCCAACGCGAAGTTCAGCACGCAATAGAAAATAGTAGCACCGAAAGTGCTCGCCACATCTTTTAACAGCAAACAAGAATAAAATCGGAAACGCGTTCTCTTTTCTTCTCCCTCAAAATTCAACTTGACCCACGCCGGTAATCAAAATTTACATTTTCATTTTCAGAAGCACAGCGAAACTGGCATGAAATGAAAGAAAAAGACATCAGATTTGAAAGTCCCTGGTGGTCACGATACATCCCTGGTTTGACTTTGACTGTTTTTGGTTTTGTTTTCTTTTCTTTTTTTTCTTTTTTTAAGAACAAGAAGAAGATGAACATGAATTTGATTTTGAAAATAAATGTTGTTGTTGTTGTTGTTGTTGTTGTTGTTGTTGTTGTTGTTGTTGTTGTTGTTGTTGGGGTGGAGGTTTTGGTTGTAGGGAAAACATTTTAGAATCGAAATACCTTGTTAGTCACTTGACATCCCAGATTCGCTAAGAAGAATGGACAGATGAACCTAAAAACGAAACCCATTTTTGTTATTGATGATGGTGTTGTTGTTCTTGTTGTTGTTGTTGTTATTATTGTTGTTCTTGTTGTTGCGGCTGCTGCTGCTGCTGCTGTGATTATCGTTGCACTTGTAGAAGAGTGACTCCATACACATTGACATGGCACAGGAGTCTGGTGTAGCAGTTAGGCGCAGCGTTGTCACACGCAGGAGGTCCGAGTCCAGTTCTCGAGTGTGGAGAAACTTTTTATCTAGTATTTCGGCTTTTCCACTGGGATAATAATAGATAAGATAAGGCGTTTATTGCAAGTGCAAATCCCCGCTCAACAGCAAGCTCTATGCGCTTCACAATCTATTCTAAAGCATTACCCCAGCAGACCTGAGAGCATTCTGAAACAACCTCAACTTCTGGTGAAGCAGCCATTTATAGGCGCTACAACACTAGCATACTGACAAGATCTTTCGCTGTCTATGGCCGGGTACCCATTCCCACCTGGGTGAAGTCAGGAAAATTAAAATTTGTGTCAAGTGCCTTTCCCAAGGACACAACGTTGGGCCCGCGGCTCGAACTCCCGAGCCCGCAACCTTACGATTACGAGTCCAGTAGCCTAACCGTTCTTAGTCTAGGTTGTCCCTGACAGGCAGCTTCGGAAATCTGCCTCCAAAATTCTCTTAATTGTTTCTAAGGGGGTGTTCTAAAAAAATCATTTGAATAAACTGACGTTGCACAATTCTACCCACGGCAGAGCACTTGTCCAAGTGGTGGAAACAATGAACGGGGAAGAAGAAAGAAAAAAATTAAGGAAAAATAGATTTCAGAGATGTTTCTTACTTACTTACTTACTTACTTACTTACTTACTTACTTACTTACTTACTTACTTGCTTACTTACTTACTTGCTTACTTACTTACTCACTTACTCACTTACTTACTCACTCACTTACTTACTTTCTTACTTACTTACTTACTTACTTACTTACTTACTTACTTATCTACCTTCACCCGATACCGTTAGATATATTTATAAGGAAGAGAGCAGTCGACAGCACGCTTGCCTGTCCTTGGCCCCCCTCCTCAAACCTTACCATATTTAGGCCCTGAGTGATTGCCTTATCCCTGATTGTACCTTTGTAAATTCCAGTTAGTCTACCTCTTTTTCTTGTTCCAGATGGTGTTTAATACCCGGTCTCATTTTGGCAATCTTGTCGCTGGCATTCTTAAAACATGTCTTAAAAATCTCCATCTTCTCCTTTTTATTGTCGTGTTGATATTTTTAATTGCAGCTCTTCCAAACACTTCAGATAGATACCATTTCGTGGAAATAGTATCTTTAACTGTAAATATCCCTACCCTCACCCTCACCCCCACCCCCACACACACGCCCACTCCCACACACACCTTTTTCTCTTTATGTGTGCTGTGGGACTTTTATCATTTTTCTTTCAACAAAATATGTTCTCTTAAAACGCTTTTTGCTTGTCTCTGGGGTATTGGTCGAACTGGATGCTTCGCCTCAATTATGGAGAAAAACATTGACAACCAACCACAGAGAAAAAGTTTTAGAAGTCGACAAAAGAACTGCGACGAGATAGACAGGAGGTAGATCATGTATTGCATGTGTGTGTGTGTGTGTGTGTGTGTGTGTGTGTGTGTGTGTGTGTGTGTGT
>NW_004797655.1:585857-589938 GCF_000002075.1 Aplysia californica
AGTGAGCGAGAGAGAGAGAGAAAGAGAGTGAGTGTGTGTGCATGCATGCGTGCGCCTGTGTCTGCCCGTGTCTGTTTGAACATGTGTGTGTGTGTGTGTGTGTGTGTGTGTGTGTGTGTATGTTTGTGTGTGTACGTGCATTTTAGTGTGTGTCTTCCTGTGTGTGCGTGTGAGTGTGCATGCTTGCGCGTAGGCGTCTGCTTGTATGTTTAAGTCTGTTTGTGTGTGTCTGCCTGTGTGTTTGCGTGCACGCAAGTGTGTTCATGCCTGCCAGCATGTGTCTATCTGCGTGAGTGTCTGCCTCTGAGTGGCTTTGCTTTTGCGTCTGTGTGTGAGCATGTAGGTGTGCATGCATGCACGTGTGTGTCTGCCTGTCTGCCTGTATGTGTAAATGTGTGAGTCAATGTATGCCTGTGTGTGTGTGTGTGTGTGTGTGTGTGTGTGTGTGTGTGTGAACTCACTTAAGCTTGCGTGTGTTGTGACAGTTTCTAAAGCTGCTTGAAATTGTTGTGGAAATTGAGCAGTAGCGTCATTGTCCTTTCCCTCGACCCCCACCCCGTCTGTGTTTCGGGAGGAGGGGGAGAGAGAACTCAGGGCTTTTAACGGTTTCCGTCAAAACGCTGTCATTTGGGGCACCTCGCTAGGCAACACTTTTCACGAGTGGTTGGGGAGTTCTTGGTCGCGAGTGGTAGGAAGAAAGGAACGGGGAAGAAGATAATATCACTGTGGAAGAAAAGGGAAGTGAGGGGAGGGGAGGGGAGGGAAGGGGGGGAAGGGGGGGGACAGACGTCGTTGACGGTAGTTTGCTTGGTTGTCGCGCGATGATGTTTACGAGACCTTGGCAGGAAAGTGCGTAGTTTTCGGGCATGTGCTTGGTTGAGTAGTGCTCCTTTGACTCTACGATTCAATATTTGCGGTTTTTGCGTTATTCGAAGCGTGGTAGAGCCATTCGATAACTTGGACCCACAAATATCGCACACAGTAATCGAATAGCATGAATCGTGACCTCTTGCTAAGAAGCGTCGATGAAGTTTTATTTCCTCAAAATCACGCAACACTAGCGATGGGGAAAACTTCTACTCGTCACCCATTCACTCCGAATGTTAAGCCACTTACTTTGAGTGAATTTTAGCAAGACGTGAATATATGATCTCGCTGGTGTAACTGTTCTAGTGTGCTAAAGCTTTTTAGGGTTTGTTTGTTGTTGTTTTGTTGTTGTTGTTGTTGTTTTTTGGGGGGTAGGTTGGTGCGTGCGCGGGGCGGTGTTGTTGTTGTTGTTGTTGATGTTGTTGTTTTTGTTGTTTTGTTTTGGTTTGATTTGGTTTGGGTTTGTTTTGTTTGGTTTTTGTCCTTGCCCTAATTTTGCGTAGCTTTCTTCTTTAATATTCTTTGCACGAGGCAAGAGCTCTTCTATCAAAATAAGATGTGTGTCTTGTTTGCCGACAAAGTTATCCACTAAAAAAATTAAAAGATGTCAAAAAAAAGTAAATTGATTATGTCGTATAATGTGAATTGTTTTGGGTTGATTTTAACCTCTACATTGTATTAATATAGATTGTAAAGCGCATAGAGCTTACTCTTGAGCGGGAATTTGTGCTACAGCAAATTACTATTTATTTACTATCATATTGTGTTCTAAAAAAATTGGTTCATTGTATTTCTTTTCCATCTGGTTTATTGATTTATATGTTAGAAGATGCTCGGGTAAATCGTGCAGAAAGTTGCTTATTTTTTATACGGAAAATGTATTATAGCTTTAATTGAATTTCTCTGGAATGAACCACGTTATAATTATATTGTCTGTCCAAGCACAATTAATGGAAACGCCTCAGCACTGAAAGGGTTAAAGGAAAGGACATACAAGAATGAGGGTGCGTTTGGGAGGGGGGAAAAGTAAGTTATACTTCGGGTCTGATCATAATATGTGTCTGTATGAGGTATGCAGATATATATATATATATATATGTGTGTGTGTGTGTGTGTGTGTGTGTGTGTGTGTGTGTGTACCGTTAATGATTTGAGATAGATAGATCAAACTAACATGTGTATTACGTGCGAGTGTATTCCAGCAACCAAAAGAAAAACGCAGCAAGACCTGGGGAAAATCGAATGATTGAGAAGAATCGTTTCGTTTTATGTTTGGTTATTGAGGAAATTATCTATAACCCAATAACCCATTGTCGTTATATGCCAAAAACCACCCACGTTGGTGGCACACAAAAAAAAACAAGTCCGCTGTTTGGAGTGTTGGTGGGGGGGGGGGGAGTTGCAAGAGGGTCTTCTTGTGGTCTGTAGAAAGCATGAGGATGGAAATAAAAGAAATGTAAAACAAATCATTCCCACTCACACTGGTGTATGTGGTGTGACAGTTAGGCGTTGACCGTCGCACGCAGAAGACGTGAGTTCGATTCCCTTGAGAGGCGGGGGGGGGGGGGTGTTATAATACCGAGTATCAACGCCTGTCTGCTGGAGCATCATATTAACCCAAATCCCTCGAAGCTTGGGCTGACCCCGACAGGCAGGGTCGACGCAATCCCTGCTCCTAATTTATCTAAATTGTATATATCCGGACGTAACACTTGTACAGTCAGAAACAATAGTACTATTGAACCTACTCTAACGGCCACCTGTTTAAGACAATCACCTGCACAAACGACCGCTTCCCGTTATGCCTCCTTGCCTTTTTTTACACTATAATGATACTGTGTAAGACGGCCATCTGTCTAAGGCGGATATTTTTCCCCTCAACGATGGGTGACCGTCTCAGACAGATTTGACTGTGTCCACAACCACGAGGACCTGGCTTGTCTGAGCAATGTATAGTAGTATATTATCTAGAGCTTTTTGCCTTGCCTACAAGGCGTGAGTTCAGTTCTTGCGTCTCAGAAATGTTTATATCTCGAAATATCTTCTATGCCTTTTACTCCGGGGTTGTTTTAGCATTGCACTTTCGGTAAAAATAAATCAGTATATTTCACACATGAAATATAGGCTAAGCTGATAGATCAAACGTGAAATATACAATTTTGTATAATTAATTTCTTTTCGCGCCATATTCGCCTTCTAACCTGCTATAACTATAACTCTAAGCAAAGTAGAGACCTGAATCATAATAATCATTATTATTCCTGAACCGTGCAATGCCATGGCAGCCGCTCATCCCCACACCCCCACCCCTTTCCCTGTAAAGACTTCGTTTGCAAACCGCGCTCAACATGTCATAATTGGCGTCAAAATGAAATTCCAAACACCAGTCTCCCACTGCTCATATAGCAGAGAGTAGGCACAGCTCTTTACGTTGCCCTTAATTTTATTCCAAATTGTGTCAAATAGTGATCACTATAATGAACCGGGATTACGTCAGAGCGGGGTGATGCATTTTACTAGTGCTATGCACAAGTCTATGCTTGCAAATGGCTCCCAGCCTTTGATCTGTTTTGATTGCAAAGCTTGAAATCAAAGTCATCTCTATTCTCAAGACAATGTATCATATAAACGCAGTTTCTCAATTTTTCAACTTTGAATCATAGGGGGTTTTTTGCCTATGTTTGTGCTATTATTGTTTTGTTTGGGGTTTATTTCGCGGAGAGAGACATGCTGAAGCACAACATGTAAATTACCGAGGCTAAAACAATAGGGAAACAATCCAGACTTTTTTTCCGATCCTCACTCTGACTCCGGCAGGTATGAACATTTTGTTTTCCAGTGAGACTCTGGAACTGATCCTCATGTTCAATTGGCTGATCATTTGAACTTTGTTAGTCTATTGTGCCTGCAAATATTATCAGTATGGTGTAAAAAATCTTGTACACTCGTTACGATGGTAGACCAAGATGTATCCTACTTTCGAAATTGCTAGTTGGAGATCGTGATTACAACTTGGTAATTTCACTCGTAGGATAAATGATGATCTAACACCATGCCTCATGCAATAAATTATTTGTATACATGTTTTTCAATGCGGATTTTTTTTTTACAGGCTTAGTTGACATGTCGATGCAGACTGTTGAAGGACGCCACTGGTAGGTCTTAATTCTTCTCTCTCTCTCTCTCTCTCTCTCTCTCTCTCTCTCTATCAGTG
>NW_004797655.1:591451-596567 GCF_000002075.1 Aplysia californica
CTCACTTCCCCACCCCCTCTCTCGTAGGTATTACAAGTTCACGGCCTTGGGTAGCAGTAAGATGACCTTCACATTTAACCCGGAAGTGTATCCCGGATGCAAGCAAGCAGCACGTCCTAATCCCCTCACCATTTTCCCCCTTGTGGATATATTAAGGTCAGCTTTGCTGTGAGATCATCCCTTATTTTGAAGTCTGTGAATAGAAGACTGATTGTGGGTGGTTTTTGGCAGTGCTCTGGTGTGGTTTGCTCCTTCTTTCCTATCATGAATCAGTCATCTTCATCTTTCCTCCTTCTAGTTTGTGTTTTTTACTCGCTTGTAACACCTCGAATCATCGGCACTTATATGACGTAATTGTGTTACAAAGGCCGTATAACGATTACTGATACGAAGAAGGATTCACACCTCGTCCGTGCTACAAGTAACGAAATTACAGATACTTTTATTCACAGACTTCGGCGTTTCTGGGAACGATTTACCGATAGACATACGTTGGAAAAGAGTGCCGAGATCATAGTATTCTCTTGCCGAGTTACGTTTTTTTTAAGTGCGAGTTTAACGATACTTTGAACAAATAAAGGTCTTTTTGAGAGGCATCAATTTGCTACAAGACTGAAACTATGAAAAGTTCTTTAAAAAATCGCAAAGTTCTTATATGAAATGTAGGTGTTTTTACGGGCGATTCTACACAATTATTAGATCATTTAAAAGGTAGGCTTCCGGCCCTTCCTAGTGGGGCCAACCCCGGACCGAGAGGGATGTAACATCCCAACAGAAAGATCGAGATACTCGGTAAAAAATGTCCTCTACACTCGGAGATCGAACTCAGATCTCCTTCGTGCGCAGCGAAGCGCCTGACTGCTGCCCCCACCACAGATGCCGGTCCCTAAAGTTCAAAAGGCCCAAAAGAAGATTTGAACTTAAGGGCTCCCACACTGATATCTGTAAGGAGGGTCTGGCTTCAGAGAGAAGATTTTTCTCTTGTGTCAACCCCACTTTCACATAACTGTTCCCTTAGCTATGTGACATACAGCGTTGCGGTTCGTTTCATATACCGCTATCATTTATACAGTATCGGTAGGTCTATATTACATCTCTGTTAAAATGGCGTCGGTAGTATAGGCCTAGTGGTTAAGCTACTGAACTTGAAATCGTGAGATTGCGGGTTTACGGCTTCGAAGCTCAACCCGGTCTGATGTTGTGTTCTTGAGAAAGTCACTTTACACGCTTTTTTTTTTTCATTGGGCTCAGTCCTAATGGAGATGGACGTTATATCCGGGGGTCCCTTACAATGTGGAGAGGGGTGTTAATCCTATTCGATTTCGCACGTTCACATCTCTGCCGATCTACAGCTCGAGGAGCTTTATAAAGGATTTAAAAACGGCGTTCTACTTGGATACCTACTGTAAGAATTGAACCCAAAACTTTTGGAAAAATGAATATAATATGATATATTCGGTGTAGATGTTATATCCTTCTCATCACCGGTTCGCCCTGACAGGCTGCCTCCAAAATTGTCTAAATTGTATCGATGGATGTGTAAAACCTTGTACAATTACATTTAAAAGAAAACTTTTTTAGGATCCCATCCAAGCAGGGCCATGATCTCTTGAACAAGAACAGCTTTAGTCTGCTCGGGGACAAAATTAACCGTCTTACAAAATGATGGTGTAGTTAAAGGGGCCAAGTGAAAACACACACCCCGGAAAAGGGTCCCTCGCGGTGGCTGTGCTTTTTCTTCAGCCTCACACTCAGAATGTGTAAATTTGTTTGAGAAAGAAATAAGGATAGTAGCCCTTAACTTATAACACTGCCTGTAGAATAAGAATATCTCTACGAAATAAATCAATCACACGCTCTATTTTTACAGACGAAAATCAAGTTAAGAACAAACCAAGACTGTCATGAATAAATGAAAAGTAGGCTAAGTCGTGGGAGGACTACATGTCTGTTTTTCCGTTGACTTTTTCAATCGCTACCTCACAATTGCATAGTTCTCTCTGCTCAATACCTAGTTGTGACTCCATTGTGAGAAATTTGACGTCAAAATTGTTATAAAGTTTCACAATAATATGTCAAGCTTTTTCGAATGAAACTCTTTGAATGTCTTGATAACGACTGGGGATATTCTTACAATTTTTGGTAGAGCAGCATTTTAATTTGCTTTCTGACCTTCTGGTCTTAATGACTAAATACGATCAAATTTGTCAGATAGAACTTAGGTAATTCTGAGGAAGCGAAATGGTATTCACCCCATCGACACTATAATAAATATTCTAGAAGGCCGACTGCCTCAATATTGATTTGTGCGTACACCACAGCACTGCGAATGACACTACATCTCTTTAGAAAGATAGAGATATTACATGTGGACAGATACTACGTTCCACACTCGGATATCAAACTCGTACCTCTTGCGTGTATAAGTGTAAGAGTAAGACGAACAGTTTTTTTGTTTTTTCATTACACCACACATGCCAGTGATTCATCATCATCATCATCATCATCATCATCATCATCATCATCATCATCATCATCATCATCATCATCATCATCATCATCATCATCATCAAGAATCTAAATCTACACATGCTGTAAAAACCAAAGTGCGTACATACACGTCACAACATTTAAAGGAGCGGTGAGTACAAATCGCAAAGGCCAGAGAGAAGGGAACACAAAGGCCAGAGGTGGTAGAGAGAGAGAGACGGGGGGGGGGGGCAGGTGCGTGGAGGTAAGGAATATAATAACAGAAGGGTGCGGTGAACACAAATCGGAAAGGCCAGAGAAAGAGGAACACTAGGGCCAGAAAGGAGGAGGTTACAGGAACATAAAGGGTGATTAGTACGTTACGTTGTAAATTTCAGATCCTTAAAATAGGGCTCGTCGATGTTAAGGCCAGTGAGAATTTTGTGAGACCCCGAGTTCCAAATCCACATTGATTCTCTTTGGTTAAGTTTTTCTTTAATTGGATATTGAACTATTTCAATACCCTGAAGCTGCAAATCGGAGGCTCCATTGTGATCAGGACTGTTGAAATGTTGGCCAACTGGTGTGCTAGAGTTTTTGTGGACTGAATACCTATGGTAATTAAACCTAGCTCTTAGTGTGGTGGTAGTATGACCTACATATTGAGCTGGACAGACTTTACAAGATATGAGGTAGATTACATTTTTGGTTTCACAAGTGATACTGTGGGAAAGTTTTCTTTTAAAGTGGGGGCCTTCTACAAAGTTGGTCACTTTCATGTAAGCAGATGTTTTACATCTAGGTTTTTGACAAGGATAATTTTGTGGCGGGGAACTTGGGTTTATCGGAGGTGAGGACATGGGTGTTACTGCTCTAGTGCGAATGAGGAGGTTGCCAAGATTGGGAGGCTGACGAAGTGCAATCAGAGGAGGGTCGGGGAAACAGGCTTTCATTTTGTCTGATTTTTTCAAGATGCTTTTGTGTTTGCTGCGGATTTTATGTACATGGAGGCTTTTATCGTCATGTGAAAGGTTGTGGTTCGAATCTGAGACTGGTCTGACCTCCCTTGTTCTTCCTGGAATATCATCTGTGTCCGGCGTCTCGTTAAGAGAGCAAGTGTTTGAGTTTTCAAAAATGGTCTACATTAGATCTACATTCTATTTAGTAGAGTCTTTCACTTCATCATCATCATCATCATCATCATCATCATCATCATCATCATCATCATCATCGTCGTCGTCGTCGTCGTCGTCGTCGTCGTCAGCGTCATCATCATCATCATTGTAAATAGTAAGGAATAAAAGAGGGTTGAAACTTGTAGAATGTTAAAATTTAATACAGCTTCAACGTTTCGCCCGGTAAAGGGCTTCATCAGGAACATGATACAAAAAAATAATGTGAGATCTAATGACTACAAGCTATAGCAACAAAAGTGCTGGTGCATACGTCATAATGCCAAAGGGTGCTATAAAAACAAATCGGGAAGACCAGAGAAAATTGAAGGCTATGGCAAGAAGTGGTATTAATATAAAATATTATGTACGTCAAATCATATTATCATTAATATTAATGTAAAGTAGCAACAGTAGCAGCAGCAGTGATAGTAGTAGTAGTAGTAGTAGTAGTAGTAGTAGTAGTAGTAGTAGTAGTAGTAGTTGTTGTTGTTGTTGTTGTTGTTGTTGTTGTAGTTGTAGTTGTTGTTGTTGTTGTTGTTTTTGTTGTTGTTGTTGTTGTTGTTGTTATTGTTGTTATGGCATATATCAGTGAGGAAAGGAACTTTTAACATTTTAAATTCCACACTGGTAGGAAACTTCTGTCTGCTCGAAAGGAGCTCATAGCCAAGGTAGAAAAGTACAAGTTAACTCAGTCCGTATTTCTTCCACCCCATTACCAATCTTCTCCGCACCTGTCCACTTTTGACATAGATGGACAAACTATCATTAATATCACTGTAACAGATATCATCATCATCATCATCATCATCATCATCATCATCATCATCATCATCATCATCAGATACTCAAAGTGGCAAGCCGTCCCCTTTACGATGGGGAGACCGTTCTCAACGAAGACAGCTACAACCAATGGAGAAGCTTTGCAGCCGACACGGAGGATGTCAAACATATGTTTGAATGTCCAGGAACAATGGCAATTCGAAAGGAGTTATTTGGACGAGTGGAGGTGCCGCTAAGCATATTGACAATGGAGCCGAAAAAGACCCTCGCTCTCGCTCGAAGATTTCTTTGTTGAGTCCGCCAGGCCCATTAAGGAAACAAACAAAAAATCATCATCATCATCATCATCATCATCAATGACAACAACAGCTACAACAATAATAGCAACAACAACAACAACAAAAACAACATCTAAAACAACAAAAGCAACAATAACAACAATCAAAACAACAACAATCAAAACAACAACAACTGCAGCCTCAACAACTGACAGTCCATGTCTGAACGCTTTCCAAAGGCTTTTTCTCATCTTCAAACTGACCTCCCACCCCCACTCAGTAAACGGCAGGTTTTCAAGGACGGATAACAAAGAGAGACCGAACTGCCTCACACGGCAGAAGATATTCGGAGACGTCTCCAGCGAGCACCCAGGAACTATTCGGAGACACACTGCCGCACACAGATGCACTGCT
>NW_004797655.1:596846-600467 GCF_000002075.1 Aplysia californica
CCACCACCAGCCCCACCACCACCAACAACAACAACGACGACGACGACGACGACAATGACGACAACAATAACAGTAACAACAACGACAACAACAACTACAAGAAATAAAAACAACAATAATTGTCCATGACCTGCAGCTCTTCAACAAGTGAATCAATTGCGAGGTCAGCTTCACATATCAGTGGTATTACGTAACAACAATACCCAGACTGAACAAAGCGGTTGACCTATTAGCTCTGAGGTAAAATAATTAATTAGGTAGGTGACTCGTGGCCACAGACTCCCAAGAGAAAAACAGCGCTGTGACTGAGAAATTATTTCTCCAAGGGAAAACGTGGTTGTGGGAAGACATCTACATATTATTATCTTTATCATCTGTCTCTTTATTTCTTCCACCAATTTCATCTCTTAATCTGTATAACATCTACAGGGTAAAAGATCAAGGAAAAGACCACGTGGAACCTGGAGAAGAGTCACAGAAAATGATGCACAGAAAACTGAGAAGACATGGAATAACATCAAGAAACTGGTCTGGGATAGGGAAAGGGGGAAAGTGTTTATACGTGGCTTATTCCCTGATCCAGGATGAGAAAGACAATGATGACGATGAATCACTATATAACTATCGACCCACGATCAACAAAGTAAATAAACATGTCTTGAAATTACTCAAAGGAGAGCAAAGTTGCCATCTCCGTATTATATTAATCTTTATTTCTTTTACCGTTAAGATCTTTTGAGCGGGTGGTTGGCAGGTGCTCAGTTGTGGTATACCCCTTCTTTCCAAGCTATAAAACATCTGTCGTTCTTATCTCTCTCTTTCGTGTATGTTACTCTCTAGTTCTAGTAACACCTCTAAGGTTCGACACATATGACGTACATGTATCAGGGTTACAAGTGCCATAAGACTCTTACTAAAACTAAAATTAACGATCGTTTAATTATTCTAACAGTTAAATTGTCAATCTCCATAATTCTATTACGTTCAAAGTCTGTGTGTACCATGAGCGATTAATGATTATGTAGGCTACTCAAATAGATCAGATTTTTTTAGGGGCGGGGAGGGGGGTTGGTAAGTGTTTTGCGGCGCTCGCAACTGCGTAAGGTCACATGAGCGCGAAGGACACATTAAATTTTTTTTCAGTTGGTAGGAAATACATGTATTGAATTTTGCCCGGGTGGCGGCCGAAGCTTACTCTTGTCGATTTTGGACCACCAAGAAATCTTTAACTTGCGCAACTAGCACACCTGGGCCAACGAGATTTTTCGCCCATGTCTGAGAAGGCTAGGTGTAGATCTTTCCTACCAGAAGATCAGGGGTGGGGCTGGAAAACAGCAGTAAAAATGAGCCAAGGAGAGGCAATAGAAAGGCTTCAGAAAGAGTCAGGAGCCAAGAAGAGGGATCAAATGGGGTGAGGGGGTGGGGGCATGAAGTGGAGACGAAAACAGACGACAAAACACTATTAGAGAGCAGGAAAGGATGAGGAAGGAGAAAATTTTACTGTTGAAAACTTTCCGTTGCTGTCCGGATTCGAACCCGGGACCTGTTGAATGAGAGACGAACACTTCAACCTCTTGACCACGAGAGCCCCCAGATTTCGTTTCGCCGTTTCGTTTCCTCGTATACTGTAGAAAAATGAACATAATTGTGATTTCAAAGACAGAGTCATTAATTTGCGTAGCACTTGGGCGGACCAAGCTGGACGTATACGACACACGTAAGAAGACAAAAACACAAAGATGACGTCGTTTTTTTCTAAATGAGATGCCAAAAGGCAGTGGCAACATGATCTGCACACTCAAAATGATGTACTTTTGATAATTTTTCGGATGGTGCTCATTGATTTTTTTGACATTCACCGTTGAAATAATAATATATTATAGTATTTTAATCATGTATTATGATTGTTTTAATCAGGGGGCTCTTGGGGCCTAGAGGTTAAGGTGTTCGCCTCTCAATAAAAGGTCCCGGGTTCGAATCCGGGTAGCAACCGAAATTTTTTCTTCTCTAAAATTGTCTCTTTCACCTCCTTTTCTGCTCTCTAGCAATGTTCTGGCGTCTGGTTTCGTCTCCACTTTCTGCCCTCACCCCCTCACCTCCTTTTCCCTCTCCTTGCTCTCCCGCGTCTTGACAAATTTCACCATTTCATCATTTAGGAGTTCGCCAACCAATTGGCTCCAGGCTGGTTGAGTGAAGCCAGAAACACCAATTAAATTTCTTTAAAGTAAAAATTTAATTTACTGGGTTGAAATGACCCTTCAACGAAAACATTGAACTATTGTCTAGTATCTGCAGCAGCCGCGGCTTTTGGCATTTTTTTGGTCCGCGAATAGCGGCCGTGATTTTTTGCATTTTCAAAACAAAAAACAAACAAAAACAAAAACCCACCTCGGGGAATTAAAAAAATATCATATGAAAAAAAAGAGGGGTATAAAATTCTTTATCTAAAAAGGAAAGAAACCGAACCTCTTTACTTGTAGAAGAAAGAAGGTTATTATCACTTCCGCTTCACTTCATCTCTTTCTCACTTGTTGACACCATGTTGACTTGCTATTTTAAAGTGAAGAGTTATATTTGTTTAATGTAAGTACATTACACACTATTTATATTGCTGTTTCTCTTTTGTTTTTCACTCTTTGGAGCATTGTAATTTGTTGGTGTGTTAATTTTTTTCCTTGTTGTAGTTCTGTTGTGTTGTTTTTTTTCTATTTTTTGTGTGTTTATAGAGCGTAGTGTCATTTAATTTGATAGTGTTCCTACCATTTTTTAAATGTAAATATGTTATGTTAGAGCATGTCTCCACCAAAACCGAATGCTGACACAGACAGGGCCCTTGTGTGTGAGATCATAATTTACATATAATATCCTGTACTTTTTCTTGAATTTCATACGTTTATACAGTTAAAACGGCCAATCTTCGTATAGGTGGACACACGCCCTTATTTGTAAATTTTTGTGGTTGTTTATGGGCTGCTCTAATTTTGATTCCATTCTGTTGTGAAACCTTCATTTCCTCGTCTTTACACAAATGATATTCTGGATGTTTAAAACAGAGCTCCGAAATCCTGGTGCTTTAGATTAAGTCACCTCTATCAACATAATATTGTTGTATTATAATTATATATGATGTCACAGAACGTTAAAAGCTTGAAAATTAATTGCAACTTTTATGGCAACTTTTTTCATTTTGTGTGACAAATTTCGGCAAGTTTTTGGATCCCAAAACATTGCAACAAACGCAGATGCTAATAGATATTATGAAACATCAAAATGAAAACTTGCAGGTACTTTATCAGGTACAGGTACTTTTAGTCATCTGATTTAGTAGAGCTTTTATGGTGCTCGCAAATGCATCAGATCATATGAGCACCAAGGGGTGGATGTCAACAAAGAAGTCCTAAAGGGAATCAGGCTTACTCTGCTCACCTCTCTAGCTTCAACAACACAAAGTCTGTTTCGACTATCAAGGCGCCCCGGAAATAGCGGATTACAAGAGTGTGACAAACATACAAAAGAATTAGAGGAAAAATGAGCATAGTAAGGATTAGGAAAGAAAAAGCAGCAGTTCCGTTACAGTTCAGGCACAGTTATGAGCATGACATTGATAAATCAGCCCCATTT
>NW_004797655.1:600745-602376 GCF_000002075.1 Aplysia californica
CAACGACAACAGCAACAACAACATCAAGAACAACAACAACAGCAACAACAACAGCAAAATGCGAGTCAACGAGGAAAAAAAAGAAGGAAAAAAAATCACAACTCAAAAATCTAGATGATAAGTGTCTCTCTTCTTATCGGTGTATGTATAACTTAAGGCTTCATGCGGCCACGCAGTCATCAATGCGTCCTTTCCTGGGTCAATCGATGACCGACTTTTCGTCGAAATAGAGCAATAAAATAAAGAACACAGTTTTTATATCTGGATTTTTTTTCCACTTTTTAAAAAAGTTCAAAATGAATATCCTGTTTCGAAATTAATGTAACCGTGGGAGTATTTGACTGTGAATATTTATGCATGTACATAAATAGACTTATAATTATTGCTGCTCTTTTTTTACTTGCACATGGTTCGAAACCACCTCAACTGCCAAGTGTTAAATGTATTGCTCAAATACATTAAATGCGTTAATGATTTTATATGGCCCCCGCTCTACTCTAAAATTCTATTCATTGATTCTGGTTCATAAAAGCTTAATAATCGATTATGCCACCAACGCACAGAACCGATTCCAACTGGTCTGCAACCTGACAATTAATTTCCCAATTGTCTTGACAACTGCTGGGCACTGAACAAATTGACGTCATTCATTTTGCTAATTCATTTACGAGGCCGGAAGAAACCTGCCAAAGTTATTGGGTGCAAACAGTGTCAACTGCTTGCATAGTGAATAGGAAGTCCGAGGTGGTGGTTAGCTATTAAATTTCTATTATTTAATGTTAAGGGAATGCCCCCATTTACCATAGAAAGAAGAATATTATTATCATTGCTAAGCTGTATCTCTGGTATCAAATACAGACGTTAACCGCAGAAGCAGTAGCAGCAGCAGTTGCAGCAGCAGCAGCAGCAGCAGCAGCAGCAGCAGCAGCAGCAGTAGCAGCAGTAACAGTGATAGTAGCAGCAGAAGTAGCAGCAGCGCCAAGAAAGACACCAATGAAAAAATAGAAACGAACATTTACATAAAAAACAATGGTACCATCAACATCGAAGCCTTTCTCACTCTGCATCAGGGTATAGGCCACGAACAAACATTTTCCGCCCTTCCCTATCTTGATGTCATTCCTTGTCTTCCCACTTTTCACTACATTAATTTTTGTGGTGACTCTTTTCCAGGTTCCACATGGCCTTCTCCTTGATATTTTACTCTGCGGATTCCAATACAACACTTTCCTTGTTCTGTAGCTGCCTGGCTTCCTGAGACTGCCCAGTCCATCGCACCGCTTCTGTCCCACTTCATCGCTGACTGGGCTCTGTCTTGTTCTTATGAACACTACCTCGTTGGTGACCCTGCATGTCCATTTGATACTCGGTAACTTTCTAAGACACGTGTTTAAGAAAACCTGGATCCTCTTAACGCAAGTCTAAGATGCTTTCCATGTCTCACATCCTTACAAATACAACAAGACTGACGTCACATTTGAGTTTTAAAAACCCCAGCTTTGTTTGAAGTGAGATATCCTTGGTCCTCCAAATCCTATTTAAGGATATGAAGACAACCTGTGCCTTTCCGATGCGTGACTTTATTTCAAAACCCGTTTCTCTCTCTCTCTCTCTCTCTCTCTCTCTCTCTC
>NW_004797655.1:603329-604924 GCF_000002075.1 Aplysia californica
CCTCCCCTAGGGGGTTCAGTGTCAGTGTTTTTAGGGATACAATAATAATATACCAGTAGAAAGACAGTGATAGTGATACACTCGATAACAGCTCGCCTCCCTCGGGAATCGATCTCGGGTCTCCTGTATGAAACAGCAAGGTTCCTAACCGCAATACCTAGGACGCTGGTGAAGATTCTCCGCTGAATGGAAAGCTGGGGTGTTCGTGAGTACGTTAAAAGAACTCATGTTCTTATCTGGTAAGTTCTGTTAAAATCCAAGTCGATGTATTCGATTTGTGTGTGTGTGGTTGCTTTTTCTTCATACCGGTATACATTGTTGGTGGGAATGCGGTTCAAATCCCCTGTAAAGTGCTGGTGTTTTGTGGGGGGCGGGGGGGTTGTTGGGGAGGGGGTGGTTAGTAAGTTTTTTGTTGTTTATTTGTTGGATTTTTTAAAGGGGTAATCCTTTTTTTAAGTATAGGCCTACCAAGTGAAAGCACGCTAGAAATAAGTAAAAACTCAGTTTTTCGAAAATATGTTTACAAGGTCAGACAATGTCTCTACGGCACACCAATAACTTACTTTCAAAATAAGGGTCATAAGCAAACTAAGGAATAAGCCTATAATATGAACTATAATATTTAAACTCTCTTACTTTTCATAGAATAGAAATATTCCAGGAAACGATTTCAAGTCGAACCGGTTCAAGCCTAATACTAAATAAGGCCAACCTTTTTTTTTTCGGGCAGCTGCACGGAGTCCAAAAAGTAACGTCTGTGACGTCCATTTGTGAACTTAGGTCACATTTGAACAAATCCACCTTCATTAACTTTTTGTATTGTCTGTTCTCCATTCCTTCCTGCGTCGGATTGTATCATATTTGTTTAACGAAAACGTCAAACGAAAGCGAAGCCATAATAAATAATATAACTTCACCTCAAACAGCTGGCAGTGGGGTGTGAGGAGAGCCGAATTTTAACAACTGGTGTTTTGGGTTGAATATATAGGCTACATGTATAGCTTGCACTTCGTCATCATCGTCATCATCATCATTGTTTGGAAAGGGGAGCAGGGGGGAGAGTCTTGCTTGATTTTCAGACAAAATAACATGACAATATAAAAAAATTGGGTTTTTTTTTAACAGCTCAATGTTTGCATCATCATCATCATCATCATCATCATCATCATCATCATCATCATCATCATCATCATCCTCATCATCATCATCATCATCATCATCATCATCATCATCATCATCATGCTTCAACAACAGCAGAAACAGCAGTAGCAACAGCAGCAACATCTGCAGCAGCAACATCTGCAGCAGCAACATCTGCAGCAGCAACAGTAACAGCAGTAGCTGTTTGTTTTAGTAAGGTTTTGCGGCTCTCGTAACTGCATATGGTCATATGAGTGTCAATGGGTGGAAGTCAACAGAAAAGTTCAAACGGGGAATCAGGCTTACTCTGTTCACCTTTCCAGCCTCAACAGCACAAAGTCTGCTTCGACATTATGTAAGACACCCCGGAAATAGCAGTTCACAAGAGAGTGACAAAAATACAAAAGAAGTAGAGGGGAAATGACAATAGTAAGGATGAGGAAAGTATGAGCATG
>NW_004797655.1:605024-608019 GCF_000002075.1 Aplysia californica
CCCCCCCCTCCCCTGGGGGTTCAGTGTCAGTGTTTTTACGCCCCCATCGACACTATTTAGATCATGTAGGAGGTGGGCTTCTGACCTCACCTACCAGGGCCAGCTCGGGTTGAGAGGGATACAATAATAATATACCAGTAGAAAGACCATGATACACTCGATAACAGCTCGCCTCCCTCGGGAATCGATCTCGGGTCTCCTGTATGAAACAGCAAGGTTCCTAACCGCAATACCTCTGGCACTGGTGAAGATTCTCCGCTGAGTGGAAAGTTGACGTGTTCATAGGTACGTTAAAAGAATTTATGTTCTTATCTGATACGTTCTGTTGAAATCTAAGTCAAAGTCGGTGTATTCGATTTGTGTGTGTGGTTGCTTTTTCTTGATGCCAGTATACATTGTTAGTGGGAATGCGGTTCAAATCCCCTGTAAAGTGCTGGTGTTTTGTGGGGGGGGTTGTTGGGGTGGGGTGGTTAGTAAGTTTTTTGTTGTTTATTTGTTGGATTTTTTAAGGGGTAGTCCTTTTTTAAGTATACCAAGTGAAAGCACGCTAGAAATAAGTAAAAACTCAGTTTTTCGAAAGTATGTTTACAAGGTCAGACAATGTCTCTACGGCACACCAATAACTTACTTTCAAAATACGGATCATAAGCAAACTAAGGAATAAGCCTATAATATGAACTATAATATTTAAACTCTCTTACTTTTCATAGAATAGAAATATTCCAGGAAACGATTTCAAGTCGAACCGGTTCAAGCCTAATACTGACTAAGGCCAACCTTTTTTTTTTTTTCGAGAAGCTGCACGGAGTCCAAAAAGTAACGTCTGTGTGACGTCCATTTGTGAACCTAGGTCACATTTGAACAAATCCACCTTCATTAACTTTTTGTATTGTCTGTTCTCCATTCCTTCCTGCGTCGGATTGTACCATATTTGTTTAACGAAAACGTCAAACGAAAGCGAAGCCATAATAAATAATATAACTTCACCTCAAACAGCTGGCAGTGGGGTGTGAGGAGAGCCGAATTTTAACAACTGGTGTTTTGGGTTGAATATATACATGTATAGCTTGCACTTCGTCATCATCGTCATCATCATCATTGTTTGTAAAGGGGAGCAGGAGGGAGAGTCTTGCTTGATTTTCAGACAAAATAACATGACAATATAAAAAAAAATTGGGTTTTTTTTAACAGCTCAATGTTTGCATTATCATCATCATCATCATCATCATCATCATCATCATCATCATCATCATCATCATCATCATGCTTCAACAACAGCAGAAACAGCAGTAGCAACAGCAGCAACATCTGCAGCAGCAACATCTGCAGCAGCAACATCTGCAGCAGCAACAGTAACAGCAGTAGCTGTTTGTTTTAGTAAGGTTTTACGGCTCTTGTAACTGCATATGGTCATATGAGCGCCAATGGGTGGATGTCAACAGAAAAGTTCAAACAGGGAATCAGGCTTACTCTGTTCACCTTTCCAGCCTCAACAGCACAGTTCACAAGAGAGTGACAAAAATACAAAAGAAGTAGAGGGGAAATGACAATAGTAAGGATGAGGAAAGAAAAAGCAGCAGTTCTCTCTATGTTGTTCCGTCTGAGTATGAGTATGACATTGATAAATCAGCCCATTTACAATTCTATTGTGCATAAGAACATGTTAACATCCCTCCTTTGGGAATGGCTTAAAGACACTTCAATCAGTAGCACTGCCCTGTGGGTGGGGGTGGGCGTGGAGTAGCTGTAACAATAGCAGGAACAACAGCAACAATACATGTAGCAGAAACAACTGCAACAAAAACAACTGACCGTAAAGGTAAGTTACTGTTAGTAGAGATTCAGAACAAACAGGGGTCACCTGTCGTTAATTGTATTACAGAAAAACCCAACAAATTGAACTTGTACCACTTTGTGACTGAGAATAAAATCCAGATCTAGTATTTTGAGTGTTTACGCTATTCCTTTCACATAAGTAATACCTGAGAGTTTTACAGTATAAAATTTTGGTTCTTAACTCAATGAGGACATGCTGTTTTGCTTTAATTTTTAAAAAGAGAAATAACTTCATTATTTGTAGTTGTCTAAAACTTTAATGAGTTAGGCAAGGCAATAAAAAGCAACAAAAAAAAAAAAAACAACAATAACAACAACAACAACAACAACAACAACAACAACAAAACATGAATACAATGAAAAGTGTAAATTCATGTCTCTGATTCGTGTATGATGAATGATGACTCAGACTGTGCAGCAACATTGCCTTTGCCAGGCTGATGGTCGGACATAATGTGTCCGCTTCGTCCTCAAAGAGTTACAAAAATGAGTGTTCACAGCACCGCAACGGCAAAACATAGAAATTTGGCTTTTTTTCCCGAACACACTGTGAATTTTCCTATTCTTTGTTTTGTTTTGTTTTGTTTTGTTTGTTTTTTTGCTTGTTAGTTTTTGTTTATTTGTTTTTAAATAAAGTTTAGGTCTGTGTTTACCAAAACTGTGATAACAATTTTGATCATTGTGACCCTAGAAAGATACTATGTAGTAGGTTTTACTTGACAATAGGACGAAAACATAGAGAACGCCGATTTCAGAGACTGACTTAGTAAGTGCCGATAGGTATAAAAATTTCCATATAATTTTCAATTTACCCCACCTAGAGCTGGCAGACTGCAGGCGACTTTAAGCACCGATCGACGCTGTCGGCTTTATCGGAATCCCAACTGCATTCTTATTACGCCGAAAAAAATGGGGAGGGCGCGAGGTTGTCAACACTCTTTGCCGTCTCGCCATCGCCAACTTGGTTTCTGCGGTGTGTGTGACGTCACCCGACTGGACTGAGGACAATTTTAAATGGCCATTTCAGAGCTGGTGTTTCTCGTAGACAAAAACTAGATTCTAAATACATTTGTTAGAATCAGCGTCGTCAAAATAGAGGTGGGGAAGGGGCATTCCTGCAGCAATATTTTTGGAAATTCGTGGGGGGGGGGGGGGGGGG
>NW_004797655.1:608190-609632 GCF_000002075.1 Aplysia californica
AGGCTTACTCTGTTCACCTTTCCAGCCTCAACAGCACAAAGTCTGCTTCGACATTATGTAAGACACCCCGGAAATAGCAGTTCACAAGAGAGTGACAAAAATACAAAAGAAGTAGAGGGGAAATGACAATAGTAAGGATGAGGAAAGTATGAGCATGACGTTGATAAATCAGCCCATTTAAAATTCTATTGTGCATAAGAACATGTTAACATCCCTCCTTTGGGAATGCTTAAAGATACTTCAGTCAGTAGCACTGCCCTGGGGGGGGGGGTAGAGTAGCTGTAACAATAGCAGGAACAACAACAGCAACAATACATGTAGCAGAAACAGTTGCAACAAAAACAACTGACCGTAATGGTAAGTTACTGTAGTGTTAGTAGTGATTCAGAACAAACAGGGGTCACCTGTCATTAATTGTATTACAGAAAAACCCAACAAATTGATCTTGTACCACTTTGTGACTGAGCATAAAATCCAGATCTAGTATTTTAAGTGTTTACGCTATTCCTTTCACATGAGTAATACCTGAGAGTTTTACTGTATACAATTTTGGTTCTTAACTCAATGAGGACGTGCTGTTTTGGTATATTCTTTTAAAAGAGGCACAACTTCATTTTTCTTACAGATGTTTCAGTTCTTTTGTAGTTGTCTAAAACTTTAATGAGTTAGGCAAGGCAATAAAAAGCAACAACAACAAAAAACAACAACAACAACAACAACAACAAAACATGAATACAATGAAAAGTGTAAATTCATGTCTCTGATTCGTGTATGATGAATGATGACTCAGACTGTGCAGCAACATTGCCTTTGCCAGGCTGATGGTCGGACATAATGTGTCCGCTTCGTCCTCAAAGAGTTACAAAAATGAGTGTTCACAGCACCGCAACGGCAAAACATAGAAATTTGGCTTTTTTTCCCCACCACACTATGAATTTTCCTATTCTTTGTTTTGTTTTGTTTTGTTTTGTTTGTTTTTTTGCTTGTTAGTTTTTGTTTATTTGTTTTTAAATAAAGTTTAGGTCTGTGTTTACCAAAACTGTGATAACAATTTTGATCATTGTGACCCTAGAAAGATACTATGTAGTAGGTTTTACTTGACAATAGGACGAAAACATAGAGAACGCCGATTTCAGAGACTGACTTAGTAAGTGCCGATAGGTATAAAAATTCCCATATGATTTTCAATTTACCCCACCTAGAGCTGGCAGACTGCAGGCGACTTTAAGCACCGATCGACGCTGTCGGCTTTATCGGAATCCCAACTGCATTCTTATTACGCCGAAAAAAATGGGGAGGGCGCGAGGTTGTCAACACTCTTTGCCGTCTCGCCATCGCCAACTTGGTTTCTGCGGTGTGTGTGACGTCACCCGACTGGACTGAGGACAATTTTAAATGGCCATTTCAGAGCTGGTGTTTCTCGTAGACAAAAACTAGATTCT
>NW_004797655.1:610235-611552 GCF_000002075.1 Aplysia californica
GTTGTTGGGGTTTTTGCCGTTGGTGCTGTATATAACACTAATTCAAGCACCAAAATGTTATTTTTATTACATGACCTACTTTTTAGAGTACTTGGTATCACTCGCGTAGAAAAAGAAGCATAATGATTCAAAAGACTAGATTTTTGACACAATCAAAAAGTGGTACATAATGTTCCTGTTTGTTTGTTTGTTTGTTTTTATTCGCCAGTTGTTTTTGTGGGGGTTTTTAGTAGAGGTTTTACGGTGCTCGCAACTGCATATTAAAGTCATATGACTGCCAATTCGCCAGTTTAGGGTGTATTCAAAATTAGACTGTTCGCAGCGAAAGAGTTAACTCTATTTTACATTTGTATTACATTAAAGAGCATTGGTATGACCTGTTGAAGACGTTAATCCCCACAAACCATATCCAATACTTGACAGTAGTTTATAAAATATAGTATAATGTTGTCGGTTCTTTACACATCGACCGCTCTATGTGTCTGTTAGCAGACCTTTTGTGCTCACAACAACAGTTGAGCTGGGAACTTAGGAAGTGATATAGAATAGGGTACCGTATACATGATGTACAATGCAAAGATGTGAGTTTCATTTCGTGACCATCATACAATAAATTGTGATTATAATATGGTCGCTTTTAAGGACAAGCGGGCTGACCCAAATTTCGCTGTTTTTCATAAATCTTGACCTACACCAAAAATGGGCATTGCCCTACCTATAGGAGAAGTTTGGTTTCATTGTTGTGTATATTTGTTTGGTTATAGAGAAAACTCTCCTTGTCTTTTAAAGAAACTGAACAAGGGGCAAAAACTTTACCGTCGATTTTCTCAAAACAGCACTTTTCGGGATAGCTCCCTTGTGCTTAATTTAAAAGCGACCATATTTAAAGATGCATTGCGGAAATGTGACGTCATCGTTTATACAAGTGATTGTCTTGGGTAGGTGGTCGTTAGAGCAGGTTCGATTGAGTACCTGGGGACCAGGAAGATCTTTACAGTCTATAATAAAATTGGCCGGAAAAGAAAACACATTTCCCATACGCAGTACTCTGTATGATAAAGAATGCCAAACACACAACTCTATACCAATGCATGCAATTTTACAGCATGACATTGTTAGATGCGGGGAAAAGGGGGGGGGAGCGGGGGGGTCGGTCGTGAAAAATAAATGGAAAAGCAAAGTTTACTAGTAATTTTGCAGCACCACAAAGCGTAAACATCTACACACTTTGAATATAACGGAGTGTCAGATCAAATTCATGTTCCCTATTTCTTCGTTCCGTCTTAATTCTCTCTCTCTCTCTCTCTCTCTCTCTCT
>NW_004797655.1:612295-613587 GCF_000002075.1 Aplysia californica
CAGCCGAGGGGGGGGTGGGCCCAGCCTCCGTCAGCCGACTGCCTCTCGCTTAACTAGCACTCTTATCCTCGGTAACATGCTCACTACATGTTTATTATTATCATAATTATGACATCAGTGGGCAAAGATCGCTTTCACCGGCCTGGTGTCTGGGCCATATAAGGGTACACAAGTTATAGGAAGTACAAGCGGCGACTAAAACACCAAACAGAACCAGGAGTGTCGAAAATGTAAAAGATAGAAAGATTAAACCCATGCTAACAGTGAATGTTCTGGCAGTAAATAGAGACAGATTAAATGTTAATATTACTGATAAAATACAACGTTCTAAATGTTAATGTTCAAGTGTAAACACCTGAGGAGTCAAATTGGCAATCAGGGGCTTCCTCTTTGCGCCATGTAGGCCATAATGTGAAATCGCTGGCTTGAAGTACGGCGTTCGCGCGCGGAGCTGTAGTACATGTAGTATGGAAAGAATCAGTGACGACAGGGGGCGGAGACAGCAAAGTTGAGAAAACAGAGAAGGGTGTAAAGAGTTTCAATTGTGCGACAACACGTCGATGAGCCCCTATATCGTCTTTTTGGGTGTCTCCAAATCAGCAAAGTGGTTTTCGAATATTGATAGAAATTAGTTTCCATGGACACAGAGAGACAGCTTAACGCCTCAGTATTCGTGCCGGCATTGTGTTGTCGGTGCCAGACCTTGACTTTGGGCAGGACTCATAGGAGCAGGATCACCGCATGCGAGGTGGGATGTCTCCGCAAAACCCTTGCCCTCGCAGGACGAGACAGGCAGAGAAATGAAAAAGTGAGAGCAGCTGTAAGTTGGCGCTGAGTCCTGCCAGCGTTACATAGAAGGACGGAGGATAGAATTGTTTGGCGGCCTGTTGCGCATGTCACCTGACCAGCCGGCCTCGAGACTCGAGAGCCTACAACACCAAGCACTCAGGCTGTAAGGTAAGGGAAGAGGAGGGCCACGCGGAGGGTGGATTATCGAGGGTGTCGGGGAGACCTTAGGAGAACATGACATCACAACTGAAAGAGCTGCGGAGCTGACCTACCATGAAAAACTGCATCTCCCTTCGACGCTTAACGGCAACAGAGGATGAAAAAGTAAAAAGTAAAAGTAAAGTAAGATAGAAATTAGATTGGAGTTTCATGAAACTGAATAAAATAGCATTATTATTAGCAATTAATCTCACAGGTCCCCCGTCAAGTCGAAAAAAAGCAACAAATTTAAACAACAACAACGAACCAACCCCCAGCTTATTAATTTTCATGGTTTTTTGTGC
>NW_004797655.1:615095-617000 GCF_000002075.1 Aplysia californica
AGTATTGCAGCGTTCATAGCCTTCACAGAGCTAAACCATATGTGGAAAGTATTGCAGCGTTCATAGCCTTCACAGAGCTAAACCATATGTGGAAAGTATTGCAGCGTTCATAGCCTTCACAGAGCTAAACCATATGTGGAATGTCTGCAAAAAAGCACAGGAGAAGACTGTTCCTTGAGATACTCAGATGAGCTCAACATTCCACTTATAGAAAGACGTGCTGCTGTGGAAAATTCGTGCAAAACTGTGCTCATGAGTATAAGTCAAACCTGCCTTGACGGCCACCTTTCTAAGACGGCCACCTGTACAAACGGCCACTTTCCATTTCCCCCTAGCGTTTTTTCTATATAATTTAACTGTGTAAAACGGGCACCTGTCCAACGCGGCCGCGGCCACCATAATTTAACACACAACCCCTATCACACGAAGCAATAACATCTGTCTTAGACGGCCACCTTAGTGACTGCATTACGTTTTGTCATAATTAAAGCATTGGCCCCTGGCGTTGTGGGCGTGCCGTCATAATTCAATCCCCTGTCGTTGTTGTTAGATAGTCCCTCCAACCGATCATGTTGCGTAGGTCCCTCCCATACTGTTGACCAATAGCTACCAATTTTCAGCTGCTGTTGAGGTAAGCGTGTGATCCCTCATAACCCATAAGCCCCGCCTAGAACTCATACACAAATCTTAAGTGAGATGAGTGGTCACTGTTTACCCAGTCTGCAACAAAGTAACAAAGGACGTCAACATAAACGAGCGGTGGCGACCCATGTGTTTGTTTTAACATGGCACTCGGTCTTCCTCGTCTGATACATTTCGTTTTATTGTCACCCTTGTCAAAATCAGCAACAACAACAAAAAAACAAACAAATTACAAACAAAATACAAACCAACAACAACAACAACAAAAACAACAACAATGCGGTTACTTTCGATTGGGACCTCAGATAGGAAAGGTTTTTCTTCTTAAAATTCATCTTGCTCAGTCCTTCCTAAGACTACCCCCAAAGCCCCGATTCGGCTCAAAATTATGGAATTTGAGTTGTAAGCATTTTTAGCTTCCTCAGCCTCTCCTACAACTATTTCATCACATAAGAACCCCCCAAAACCGCATTTTCCCCCCATACCGGGCATGTTTATCTTCTTTTTTTTAATCACCACCATTTCTTCATAAAGTCAATATTTTATTTTTCTTTACCGGCCGTTTTCTCAAAACGCGACTTTTCTTTGTATTTTTTTGAATAACTCCACCATTTTTCATCCAATCTTCACGAAATTTTCACAGAATGAAGAGAAGATGTAATACTAAAAATCTGTTTGTTGAAGTTTTGATATTTTTATAATAGTTTTTTGTTGGTGGTGTCTTGAGTGTGAATTTTCACGGATTTTTTGCAAACTTGAATTCATTAAATTTTTAAAAATTTGTTTAAGAAAAAAACAACAACAGACAAATTCTTAGATCTAATGTTTGTTAATATGCATGCAAAAAACAACAACAAAACAATCAATTGCCATTGGCAGAAAGTGCGGTTTTCATTACGTAAGACATGTTAACAAAATCTAATATGGCCGCCGTATCCATGGAAACGAAACTTTTTCTCGAATTTGATTTCGGTTTTTAAGACTCTTTACTATGCTTGTTATATGTGTGAAATTTGGTAAAATTCGGTCCTGTAATAAGCGAGCTGGCCTTCAGGTGTAGCCCCCCCCCTTAAAGCTTGTTCAGTTGTCTTACTATCGGTGAAAAAACGCCCCCCTCTCTTGAATAGAAGTCTAGATATTTGAGGCTGAAGAAGGTGGAGGTCGCCTAGTTTCAAAGGTAGAATTAGCGTGAAAATAGCGGCCAAAGTTTGTCTATTTCCACTGCTTGATAGTCCGTGGAAATTGAAAACTTACATTATGTGG
>NW_004797655.1:617100-670201 GCF_000002075.1 Aplysia californica
GCAGAAAAAGCAACAACAAGAAACAAACAAACGATACCCCCTCTCCCAACACACACACAGAACAAAAAACAACTGGAAACTAAAGTCTCCCTTCATTCAACTGAATATTCACTTTGTTTTTCTTATAATTAGGTTTTTGGCTATTGTATGGCCTGCTGCCTGGTGAAGCGAATGGATAGCCTTGTCACGCTGCTCCAGAGAGTTATCTCTCCTTTTTAGTTGTGGTTGTTGTAGCCTTGGCCTATGGTCCAGCCTGGTCTGGTCTTGTCTCGGCCTAGGCTAGGCTACATTCAAGCATTTCAAGTCATGCTCGAATTGAAAGCATTTGCCTTATTGGCCATAATATTCTACACTTTTACCGCATCAGTCATACACACTTCCTTGATTATTTTCAAGTCTCCACTTTCATTACGCTTCAGATATGCATCATATTCTAAAACCATTTTTTGCAAACGACGTCAACTAAAAATGCAAAAGAAAAACCTATGAGTTCTGAGGAGACAAAATAATATATTTTCTTCACCAGATTTTTGTTCTGAACTCTAAATGCTGTGGTGGTAAAAATGCTGGCAGCAGTAACGCAATTACGTCACTTCCTTCCTTTCGCCAAGATGTCGCGTAGTCGGGATGGAGCGATCTACGTTGGGAGACTGTCGAAAGATACCAGAACACGGGACTTAGAAGAGATATTTGAACCCTACGGCAGACTGCTACGATGCGATATCAAATATGGTTCGTATGACAGATATTAGGGGCTATAATTTACTGTAATTCTCTTTTTTTGGAGTAGAATCTAGTATTTTTTGTTGATGGTGGCTGCCTCCAGATCTAGAATAGATTAGATCTAGACTCTAGCCCCAGCCCCAACTGCCAACCAACGGCAACAGTGCCAACAGTAGATCTAGACTAAACTCTAGATATCTATTCTAGATCTAAATAAATCTAGATCTAGATTCTAGATCTAGTTGTAACAGTAGATCTAGAATCGTTTTACCGTTTTAGCATAATGCTTGCCCCCCCCCCCCCCCCCGACTTCGTAATAGATCGGAGCCTAAAATTAAAAAGTAGAATCTAGATAATCTAGTAGTAGATTATCTAGACTCAAGTAAAAGATCTAGGGGGGGGGGGGGTTCAGGGGGGCTTGCCCCACTGGAAACCATAATTACTTAACCCTGGTTCTGCAGGGGCCAGGTTTATGTCGCCCGATAAGCCTATTTCGGCAGGCCACCTCTATTCTCACCCGGAATGAGAATAGTGCAGGCGAGTCTTGTGGCTATTCTCACCCGGTGCGCGTTCACCAAATTTTGCGTTCACCCTAAACCACAGAATTCTACACTGGGATAACAGAAAAATTGTAGAATTCTGTGCCGTGAACAAACGTTCCATTACAACTGTAGCCTACTAAAAGCGTACAATTTTGTCTGTGGGCAGTGGAGAGAAAGAGAGAGAGGAGTAGCGCGAGAATTTCCGCTCAAAACAAAATGGCGACCCGCGTAGTTCGGCTCAATTCGAAAAGTTAAATAGCCGTAGCATCTTTTTAGATCACCAAATTAATTTACTTTTGTGTTTTAACATCAGTTTTTAACTTTGTTTTGGTCAATTTGATCGTCCACACCGATAGACAGTATTCAGAAAGAGACAGAGAGAGAGAGAGAAGAGGGGAGGAGTTGATCTTGCGAGAACTTCCGGGCGGGTGAGAATAGCCACTTTCATTTCGGCACCTGGCTTTTTTTTGTTCTTCTGGTTCAGCGCACACGCTCCTAGCATCATCCCCATTCCTTTCGGGTTCCGCATCGGTCCCGCACTCACGCAGCTCAAGTGTGTGTGCATCTGCTTGAGTTTGTGTGTGTTTGTGGCCTACTTCTAGAACTGCCTGCGTTGGTTTGTAACTGAGGTGTGTACGTCTCATCATTCAAAACACACACACTCACAGTCACAGTCACAGGGGGCCTACACATTGTGCATGCACAGGGCTTGAAATAGACCGCGGCACCACGGCAATTTGCCTTGGTGCCTTTGCAATTTGCCGTAGTGCCCTTAAAATCAAAGGGGGTAAATTTTTACTTTCACTCCCGCACACAGATGCACTGTTTCAGGGGTCAAACTGCTGTACTGTTTGCTGCAGATCACACATAAAGTAGCAATGCCAATCGCCCGCTGCGCCTTGTGCCGGAAATCGGCCTCCGCGCAAGGGGTATTTTTTGGGCCGCTCGGAATCAGAAGTGACTCTCTTCTAAGTTTAGTTACGGGAAAACTCCTGGACGAAAATAAATGAAACTCGGCAACCAACCAGAGGAAAGGTTAAACTAACGACATGCCAATGTACAATCCCGAACGATTACTAGAACCGGAGATATTGCCGTGTTTGTGCGAATTTCCTCTGTGGTTCGAAAACTAAGCGGAACATGGGTTGATCGCCGACCACACAAGCGCCCCACATGTCTTCTTTATTGCTGTAAAATTTCAGATCTCTGCGTTTAGTAGATTTTCCGTACCAACTTAAAATTACCACCCATCCATTGATAAAACCCTAGATCTAGAAACTTGATAGCGCATTCCAAACGCGAGGTGCCGGCACGCAAGAGGCGCGTGATCGCTAGGCGGCATGTGATTGGCTGCCTATAACCAAATGGGTCACCGATGACTACATCGCGGGTTTTCCCGATAGCGTTTTACTGAGTTTTAGAAGGGGTGATTGCGTCGCGGTAAAAACGATGTCACGCAATTCAACAAATGTCACGCAAATATCAGTCTTTAAGATCCAAAGTAATGAAGACATCGAAAAAGTGATAGCAGAACTAGATTCGGCACTAAAAATCACATGGAGATGCCAAGTTTCATTCATATGCTCCAATTCATTACTGACTTATGAACAGTTTTTCCTCAAAATACATCAAAACATGTCCCACATTTTGGCGATTTTTTCCTATATGAAGGTCCTCCAACATTTTGCAAACAAAAATCCCAATAACTTTTTTATTTATCAATGGATTTTTAATTTTTAAAAACCATAGTTCTTAGAATTTACTCTATTTTCATTTAAGTCCATTTTTAAGCAATTTGGATTAAAATGTAATTTTTCATTGTCATTGCTACATAAAGCCACTAAAACTGTCGCAAATCAATTATTTTCAAGACAATTTCAAATCTAACTGTAAAATATCAAATTATGGCTATAACCCCCCAGATTTTCTTTTACCCCAGTGGGGCAGGCCCCCCTGGAACACCCCCCGATTGGTCCAAAGCATGTCTATCTCGGTTAAAAACAATCAAATATTTCAAAAACCATTATCATTAATTTGCGACGGAAATGAAGTTGATATTTGTGTTCAGCGCATCAATATTTAGTAGAAAATAGACAACTGGTAGCTGAATGTGAGACGGGAGGGAAAGTTAAAAAATACCTCAAAGGGTTAACGGCGGCAATTTTTGCCGTGCCCTTGGTTTTTTTTTTTTTTAAATTTACCACCATGAAAATAAATTAATATTTGTCCTGTGCTGTCACTTTTGGGAAAAAAAAAGAAAAGAAAGTTATACAAGCGTCTTGTCGGGTTCACCACCGTTGCAGGTCAGTGAACCTTAGTCACAAGATAGGCCGTCGTTATTCGGACTCGAGTCCGAATAACATATTTTCATATTCCGACTCGAGTCCGAATAAAAAAAATTCTTATTCGGACTCGAGTCCGAATATGAAAAAATGTTATTCGGACAAAAGGAAGTGTCTTCGTTCTACAGTTCTAACGGTCAGTGCTTCCAATTTTCCGCCATTTTTTAGCGCCCCCCCACACACACACACACCTTTTCTGCCGATCCGATGCCCGCCGCCTCATTGATACGCCCCCCCCACCCCCCATGTTTCCCACTTTCTTTGTTGTAGAAAAAGGTGAAATTGAAGATTAGCAGACCACCTGGCACCTGCATATTATGAGCTGTTTATCCAGAAAAAGTTGTGTTGCTGTGTAGAGCTGAGCATACGGCAACATTTGATTCCATAGACCAGCGCACAATTCATTACGTAGATCTACGTCAAGACTAGCTTATTATTGTAATAATGATCAGTTGCCGGGGGGAGACTGACGCGTATGCGACGTTCAACGCCCGGACCGATAGTGCCCACCCCCCTCCCCGACACGCACACTGCCACACGTGTGCAGGCCACCCATCCGACCCCGACACACGCTAACGAGCCATCTTTAATTGCTTCTGATGACCTCTTGACAAATAAACATTTATTAGAAGCGCTATAACTTTTCAGGCCGGCCTCAAATTCATCGTAAGATTAAAACTCGTCTCCTGCACTAAACGCCTTTTTGCCCGAAGTGATCCCGGTGTCTACCCAGCCTGAGGCGAGTCACGAGTGAGGCAGGACAGGAAGCCGGAGTCACGAGTCACAGGAAGTTGGAAGTGATGTCATGCTGGACAAGAATCAGAGTCCGAATAACATTTTTTCATATTCAGACTCGAGTCCGAATAATCACTTCGCACACTTCGCACAAGATATGGCATTGTGTGAGCACCGGTTGTTGGGGTCACCAAAGTTCATTCAAAATCTGAACGCCGCAAGTACGGGACTCCGGAATGGGGGGAATTATTGATTTTTAAATTATTTTTAAGATACACTCGTGGAAGAGAGAGAGAGAGGGGGGGGGGGGGTATGAAGACGTCATGTTAGACTTGTCTGAAAACTCTTCACAGACACTGCTCAGCTTGACCATTGTGTCCATTTTGTCATGGCAAGTGCAAACACTCACATTAACCAAACCACAGCAGTGTCTGAAAAAAAGATCTGGATGAAAAAGAAGACTGCAGATGTGAGAGAAAGTGCAAGTGTGATGATTACAAACATGAAAGATGTGTTGGATAAGCTGGTGCTGTGCGTGGAAGAAAGATTTTCTGGCACATCAGAAGATAAAGTTTTGAAGTGTGCAGGGATATTTAACAGGACAAAAGTGCCTGAAACTGACAAAATGGATGAGTTAAAAGAATATGGTGAGACACAGATGGATGACTTGATAGCTTATTATGAGACTGTGCTTCAGCACAAGGATGCTCAACACTGAAAATAAAGAAAGAGTGGCTCATGTTTCTCTCTGAAAGTCAGGGCTTATTACTTCTGAGTGAGAACAAGACAAGTTCAGTCTTAAAAAAGCAAGGAAATTTCTCAATCTGTCTCATTTGGCTCATATAATCCCTGTTTTCTTTGAAGAAGCGCATCCTTGGTGACTGAAGGCATTTGCTTTCCAGAGATATGCTTGAAAAGATCATGCTTATATGTCCCAGTGGTCCTGGGATCAAAGAATTCAACCCAGAACCCTGCGCACCCCGGGTGAGAATAGCGCAGGCGAGTCTTTTGGCTATTCTCACCCGGTGTGCGTTCACCGTTATAGCCTAGATCTAGGCCAACCAATTTTGCGTTCACCCTGAACCACAGAAATCTACTCTGTGATAACAGAAAAAATGTAGAATTCTGTGCCGTGAACAAACGTTCCATTACTACTGTTAGCCTAAAAGCGTACAATAATTTTGTCCCTGTGGGCAGTGGAGAGAAGAGGGGAGGAGTAGATCTTGCGAGAACTTCCGGGCAAAACAAAATGGCGACCCGCATGGTTCGGCTCGATTCGAAAAGTGAAATAGCCATAGCATCTTTGTAGACGATCAAATTAGCTTGCTTTTGTGCTATAACGTAATTTTTTCTTTGCTTTTATTCATTTGATCATCCACACCGATAGAAAGTATTCCGAAATAAGGAAAAACAGGTCTTGTTTCACACCGGGTGAGAATAGCTAACGGTAGCAAGTCTCACCCGGGGTGAGAGGTCGATTGTAGTTTTATTCTCACCCCGGGCGAGGATAGCCACTTCCTTTGTAAACAACGCAGAAAGTTCCAGAAGGGCACACACTTACAAACAGACTGATGCACACACTCATTTTTGCTCAAAGACTCAGATCCCGCATGAACCGAAATGTCATTAGCTGCGCGGAAATGCTCTTATCGGCGAACATTTACCCGGGACAAGAATCTTCAAGGGTTAATATTATCCAAGCATGAGATCAGAGTCTGAGTGAAAGTAAAATACATTCTCTTATTTCTGTCATTTTCATGTATTTCAATTGATAATGCCATAGTGGTAGTCCCATATATATAGAGAGAGAGCATTCATGACATGACACATCCATTTGCCCATGTTTCATGTTTTTTCTCAGTGTGGACCGTAGAAGTAGCCACAGGTCCTCAACTCTCACTTGGTCTATCTAGTAAAAGTACAGAGGGCTCGAATTTTGGAGAATTTATTTTCTACTTATATAATTTAAATAATGTTACGATAAAACAGGCATTCTGGGCTCTTAAATGATGAATGTTTCAAGTTACTGATAATATTTTTCATATTTCAAATTTCAGGATCAGAAATGGGTGAGTTTATAATTTAAATAATGTTACGATAAAACAGGCTTTCTGGGCTCTTAAATGATGAATGTTTCAAGTTACTGATAATATTTTTCATATTTCAAATTTCAGGATCAGAAATGGGTGAGTTGAGGAGTGTTGTATTGGTTAAGTAGTGTTAATTTGTAATGTTAATGCATTTAGTGATTGTTTGTTCTCAATTTAGCCATTTTACAATCATTTAAAGTCTTTGTGTGTAAATTAAATTTGAATAAATAAAGTATAGAGTTGTATAAGTATAAGTGTGCATGAGTACACCTTTTTTGTATTCGTTAAGTTTATTTTTTAAAGTATATTTGTAAATGTAATTTGATACTTTTATCTATTTTTCATCTTTAAAAATGGCATACCATAATTTGGCATTTTGCAATTTTCTTATCGGCTTGGTTGTTTGTCAGTTTTAGTGATTCAGATGATATTGTTGAAGTGACATATTAAAATAACTGTTGCAACTAGTGGAAGTTTCAGTTAGGCTAATGAGTAATGTTAACTTCTGCATCATGATAGTTGTTTCACCTTTAAATGTGATGTTGCTTCTGTGTAGCACTGTAGTGTAGATGACTGGACTGCAGGGAATAATAGTTGAATGTATATTTGTATGTTTAATGTTATTAAAATGATTGAATCTTTTCAGCATATGCGTTTATTGACTTTGAAGACAGACGGGATGCAGAGGTATGCATTGATTGATTCTGTTTTTTTCTTCCAGTTTTTAAAAATCCAAACTTGTTTTGGATTTCTCTTTAAAATTGTTGTAGTCTTTTTGTAAAGGTTTTCCTTTTCTCTTTCCAAGATTTGCAGCAATTTATAAATTTGATGGCAAACATCATTCAAACATTTGTTTTAGTTTGGAAAATAAGATTTAAAAAGTACTATAAATATACATTTTTGCAATAAAAAAACAGGCTTGATTTGTGTGCTCCTTGACTGATGATGCCGTTATGTTTTTTTTTCATCTGGTCAAGCTGCCGAGCCCATAAGCCCTCATAAGCCAGCACATGGTTGAGAGCCTAGCCCGCACTTTAAGCCTATCCTAGCCACAAGCACTGGTCAGCCCATACCTTCTCCTAAACCGTGGTCTGAGTTGAGAGAGAGAGAGAGAGCTCCTAGTCCTACCGGGGTTCGTCTTGCTTAGCCTCTCCTGCTGGCCTGCCTCCCCCCCTGTGGCTCCGTGGGTGTCGCTTGCTGCCGAAAGTCTTGTGGGTCAACCTCCTGCAGCACCCGCTGCCGCTCCAGACGGCTCTGCCGATCTCTTTGAAACTATTCCTTTTTCTTTTCTTTTTTTTCCTTTCTTTTTTCCTTTTTTTTCTTCTTTTTTATGTTAGAATAGATTATCAAAACACCCTTTGAAAAACAACAAAAATTTGAGAATGCAGACCATATATTTCAACTGAATTTTTTTCCTCAAAAAAAATGTTTTGAAATTTTTCTGAAATTTATTTTGAGGATGTTGAGAATAACAAGTGTTTGCTTTGGTATTCTACTATAATGGGGGCTGCTAAGTGAATAAATTTCATTTGGATTAAAATTCTCCTTTATGTAAATTGTTATTCATAGTGTCACGGTCTGCTCTTCTGGACACAATCCAATGCAATAAGAGATAGCACATCAGTTAATGGTTAAGTTAACCAGAAATTGTAGATTGTCATAATGCAGCCCTCTTTTACAATGTACGAGTTTGTCTATGGACGTTTTGTGACAACCACCTGCCAGTCTAGACGGCCTCCTCGGTCGGTCAGCTCCGCCGGACAAAGATTTGGAGCAAGAATTGCCTCCTTGCCTGTCCCTAGTCCGCCGCTGTGGTTGGAAAAGTGAAAGCGACACCTGCTGGCCTGTAGCCAACACCGCTTACGCTCTGCCCCAGACCAATGCCCACGTTGGTCAGCGTTGCCTACTCGCACCGCACCGGCTAGCCCAAAGGGGGAGCCCTTGTCCTCCCTTGCCTCACCACAATGTAGTACCTTTGGGCCTGGGCTGTGACCGCTTCAATCAGTCTTCCTGGTCCTGCCAGTATGTTGTTCTATCTCATACTCATGTGTGTGTCTTGTTGTATCCTAGAGCTGTGATTTTAATTTTTTATCATTTTTTTAAAAACTAAAAGGAATTATTTTGTTTTGTATGATTTTTTTTTTTTAAGTTCAGATCTTTTACTGGACGTATTAAAATTTGTGTGTAATAAGTCATACATTCCAAATGACAACATTTCCTTTTTTAAATCACACATGTACAAGTTGTCATTTTTATCTTTCTGTGAAGGTTTCCTTAGTAGATCAAATTTGCATCTAATTTTTATCAGGGCTGCCAACTTAGTTTGATTTGGTCCATAAATGTTTTCTGTGCATCAACTTCATAGAGTTTTGGTGGAGTTTTCATGCTTTTGGACTCTGATCTCTGTATTTGTGTTCCATGGAGTTGTGTTTTGAATCACTGCAGTGATTCTATGATTAATCTCAGATTTTGGTGTTTTTGTTTTCTGGAATTGTTTTTCAGCGTACATGAATGAGAACGTTTATAACGAGCTTCAATAGAGTTCCATTTGATGATTCCTTTTGTTTGGTCATAGCTAATGAGTGATTCAATGTCCTTTTTGCCAAGATTAAGTAATGCCCTAGTTTCTTCTTGAAAGTCCTTTGTTTTTATTTCTTGGTGATGAGTTGTGGACTCAGTGTCTGATTATGTGGAAGAAATGTTCAGCAAGTGGCTGGTTTTATAGTTTTGGTATGAGTTTCAGTCTGGGTTACAGTACTTCCTGAACGTATGGAGTTCCTCGGTGATAGTTCTGTTGTTCAAGTGCTAGTCGAGCTTTTTGTCTTCCGCTATTTTGCTTGTTCTTCTCTTCCCAAATCCTCGAAACTGGTTGGCAGCCCTGTCGTAGACTACGTGCATGCAGTGCTTTCAATTTCAGGCCAGGCACTATCTTTTTTCACTTTGTTACTTTGTGACATTTTAATGCTATATGTTTCTGAACGTGTCACTTTGCGTAACTGATGTGATATATTATGTCATCTGGGTTTTTATAATTAGAATATAGACATTGTGCAGTTACTTTTTATTTTTCAAATGTCAAATTGGTTATATTTTAATGAGGAATTGATGAATGAGTTTTTTGGTCATTTTGAGATGTGTTCTCTTTTTATATTCGATAATTCACCGCCTCAGCTCATTGTATATGAGCCTGGTGATTTCAGGTGTATGTGATTTTCGTTGTTATCCTGACGGTAGACTGGGTGGAAGCTGTTGCCAGTTGCAAAAGTGGAAAAGGTTGAATGAAAGGGGGAAATTGGCTGGCTAATGAAGCAGAGGTCACATGATAAGCGTACCTTTCTTTAATTAAGAAGGAATAAAATTTAATGCTTTTATCTGAAGTGACAAACATTTTATGGTAATTTTTATCTTGAGTTACATCTACTACTGTTTTTTCCTCAGGACTGTGTTAAATATGAACATGGTCGGGAATTAAATGGACAGAGTATGATTGTTGAATGGGCCAAAGGAGGAAGAGATAGGAGGCTGGTGAGTTTGTGAATGTATTTCTAAACTTTTGTACACATGGTATTTCCCATCTTAGCATAGTTTTTTTTAAACCTCTCGCTGCCAGTTCAAAAGGTTTTTATCTGAGATACAGCATGTTGTTGAAAGTTGTCACTCGTACTTTTGAAATTGATCCTGAGGGTTTGTAGACTTCCTGAAAAATATCACCTGCACTGTACCTTTGATTGAATTTGACACGATTTGTACCCCCTATTTGATTTTTGTAGTCTTACATGAGAAGCCAGTGTTTCCAAATTTGCTAAGGAAAGAGGTTCCTAAAATTTCAATATTGCTCATTTCTAACAATCATTGCCATGAAGCTTCCCTGTATCACTAGAATGACTTGTGAAAGAAATGCAGGGAATTTTTGGGGGAGGACATCACTGTTGCTATACATAGACAAGTGGCAGCCATCTTGAATTATATATTTGTGTAGTAAGAGTTTTATGGCGCAACTGCATAAGGTTAATTTATAGTACTAAAATCAGTCGAAAACACTAATTCTGCATAAATCTAGGTAATTGGTCCTTTGAAATGATTAAATTTGGAACAATATTAATACTTTTTTCAGATTCTAGAAATATGTGTACAGGTGTTATATATATATTTTTTCACCCACCACACAAAGGTCAAATTCAACATTTTGAGACAAATGAATAGCCCATTACCTGCAATCAAATTTTATCTTTCTCCACTGAAAATTTAAATGTTCTGGCTCAGATACTTTTTTGAGAACAATAACTTTTACAATCTTCGTCCAATCATACTTTTATTTTTAGAAAATCAAGTCGAAGATTTGACCTTATAGAGCTGCAAGCACCTTAAAAGTTTGTTTGTTTAGTATAGGGTTTTACGGCGTTCGCAACTGCATAAGGTCATATGAGCGCGCGGGACACACCTAATACTTTTTCGTTGGTAGGAAATTTTGATTTTTGCCCGGGTGGCGGCCGAAGCCTACTCTTATCGATTTTAGACCACCAAGGAATCTTTAACGTGCGCAACTTGCACACGGGCCCTCCGAGATTTTTCACCCTTGTCCGAGAAGGCTAGGTGTAGATCTTTCCTACCAGAAGATCAGGGGTGTGGCAGAAAGACAGCAGTTAGGAGGAGCCAAGGAGTAGCAGTAGAAAGGCTGCAGAAAGAGTCAGGAGCCCATAGGAGGGGGCAAAGGAGGTGAGGGGGTGTAGGCAGAAAGTGGAAATGAAAGCAGACAACAGAACATTGTTAGAGATCAGGAAAGGATGTGAAAGGAGACAATTTTAGAGAAGAAAATTTTTTGGTCGCTACCCGGAATCGAACCCGGGACCTTTGAATGAGAGGCCAACACCTTAGCCTCTAGGCCACGAGAGCCCCCCTTAAAAGTTTAATATAAAGAAGAAAACTTTCACAAGTAAAACATCTACCTGATCAATTTTGAAATAAAATAATAAATCTGAACGAGTTTTGTTTGCATTTTTCTTTTGCAGACCTATGATGAATGTTTCCGCTGTCGACGAGTAGGCCATTGGGCCCGGGACTGTCCAGAGCTGAGGTGGGGTCGACGTGGCGGAGGAGGTGGTGGTGGTGGTGGTGGTGGTGGTGGGGGCGGAGGTCGTTGGAGGTCCCCATCCCCCAGAAGAAGGTCAGTGAGGTGGCTCAGCTATGGGCACATTTGTGTCATGTAGTATTATTCCTGGGACGAAGTCCTTTTTCATGCAAGGTAAAAAGTGAAAAGCAATGGTGTAAGAAAGGAGGATGGAATGGTTTGTGCATCTGATTTGAATCTGGTTTTGACAGTTAAAAAATAAATTGAGCTGAGTGTTATATTCAATTTCCCCATTATCTAGACTTCCGTTCTTTCTTATGTGAAACTGTTAGCTAGAACTTTAACACTTTGCCGTCACATCTCGCCGATCAACAAGAACACCGAACTTCCGCTCCCCCCACAAACGGAGATATCAGCGATGTTTACCACCCAGTTTCTTTGGAATTCCCCCGAAATGGTTGTGATGGCAGGGTTTTTAAAATTCTATATAAGCCTTGTGATGGCAAAGTGTTAAATCCCATCAATTGACCTCTGGTAAAATGTGACTTCAGGCTTATTCATCCCAGTCAGCAAACATATTGTTACATTGTTACCTTATTGTTTTACACCCATGTTCTCCCTTCCCCATTTGCCCTATGTTTTGGTTGATTGGGATTTACTTTCTATATTTTATGATCTGTTTGGCTAGTTGGCATTACAGTGCAAGAGACATAACCGCTTTTTGCTCGCTAGTCTTTTACGCTAGCATCTCGGTGAAGGACTCAGTGGATCAGTAAAACTGGCTTGCATTTGCAGTGTGTTGTAACAGGGACTTCATTTGTAACACATGTTCTTTTGCAAGGACGTTAAAATTATGAGTGAACCTTGAAAGCTGCTCATGGTGTCGACAGTTCTGCTTTTCAAGTCCCTTTTTCTATAAAGTGCAGTGTTGGTGCCGAGATGAGGGAATACCCAGGGGACAAAAGGTTCGAGTCAAGCCCCACCATTTGTCAGTCTGCTGTTGACACATCTGTCATCTGTGAGAGAACAAGGAGAACAGGAATGGATAAACGTATGGGTGTTTTCACCCTACAGGGAACAAGATGATTTTTTCCAACACATCGCAGGTTCAAGTCAATAGACCAACATTATGCTGTGGAAGTTGTTTTGCCAGAAGAGCTGTGACAGTAAGCTTTAGCAAGGTCTTCGTAGAATCTGGATTGTAAAGAAAAGGGCATGCCACTTGTGTTGACATTGTGGAGAAGGTGGGGATCAAACTTTTGGGGGAAGGACTGTATAGCCTCATGGAGCTTAGAAGTTGACTTGCTTCCCTGTGACCTTATGTTGATAGTGATAAAACAATGGAGTGATTCTGGCAAATAGGTGGTTGGAGGATGCCACTGGTAGGTACTACTTCTTTTCTTTCCCCTTTGTTTTTTCTGTCTGTCTGTTTGACTTTTTTCCAGCTCTAAATGACCATTATTGTGTCGTGATGTGCTTCTCTTTACTCAAACTCAAACGAATCTGACAGTTTGCTTACAAGTAGAAAGGTATAGGAATTAGATTTTAGTTTGGGTGCTGGTTTTCTGTTTTTGTCCCCTGTTATTTCCTTTAATTTTTAAAACTGAAATCTGATAACAGCAGCTATTGTTCTCAGCATTTGTTTTCTGTGTAACCCTGAATTATTAGTGTATATTTACTGTGTTATTGCTTGCAAAAACAACTGCATAGATTTTCAGTTATTTGTACAAAATCCCAGTGGTACCTCTTTTCAAGGCTTTGAAAGTACCAGGGAATGAATGCACTTTGTCGCAGGCCTTATGGGGCCAAATATCTCGCCACGCCAAATACAGTTTCAGAACCGCAGTGAACCGTAGAAGATTAAGAGAATCACTATGAACTGCAGAAACAGGTACTGAACCACAGCAAACTGCTTGAGACAGTTACAGCCCAGCAATGAACTGCAGAATACAGTTATTACAGAACTACGGGGAATTGCTGTGACTACTGTAAATACCATCATCCTTCTTGCGGCTGTAGGGAAACAAGGCACAGGATTAACCGAATGGACACCATAGAGGACAAAAGCATTGTCTGCTTCGTCCACCAAGTATTGATTTGTGTTTACTGGGTCCTGTGAACTACAACTATTATGACTCAACTGTACATACCCTCACCCAGCATGCAACTGTAGGGAGAAAGAAGACCCAGGAATGATCAAATGGGACTCCCGACACAGGACGAAAAGTATTCATTAGACGACGAAAGCATTCATAGCCGCCAGCAGCATGAGCGAACCATGGGGAAAAGGAGGCCCTGGAAAGACCAAATGGGACTCCCAAAGAGGAGAAAAGTATTCATAGCCGTCAGCAGCAAAAACGAACCATAGGGAAAAGGAGGCCCTGGAAAGACCAAATGGGACTCCCAAAGAGGACGAAAGCATTCATAGCCATCAGCAGCAGAAAGGGCCGCCGCCACCAAGTGTTGAAATGTGTTTACTGAAGTCTCATGTGCTCCCTCCACCACCCATCCTACAGGTCGAGATCCAGATCCCGGGACAGGAGACACAGGAGTCGCAGCCGCTCCAGGGACCGCAGACGCCGCAGCCGATCCCGGGACCGCCGCCGCAGCAGGAGCGGCTCGGATGACAGGAAGCGCGACAGGTCGAGCAGTGGATCAAGGGAGCGCGACCGCAAGTCCCGCAGCGGATCCAGGGACAGGAAGAGTGGCTCCCGGAGCAGGAAGGACAGTGGCTCTCGCAGCAAGCCCAGGTAAGGGAGGTGCATGTGGTAGACATTTTTGTGTGTGTGTGGCTGGTGGGATTATTTTTTTTCCCCAGTAGTTCATGCCTTTAAAAAATTTTGATATAAAATGTGTGGTTTTTTGGGGTTTTTTTGTTGCTTATTTATTCTTCTTAATTTTCATGCTGTTTGTCTCTACTTTATCTTTTGATTGATTCAGTGTGTCTAGGGTAGGGAACCAAAATACAATAAAACTTGTCCAAGATGAGCACCCATTGTCAAGGAGAATACTGGTTTTCTTAGAAAAGTGATCCTCTTAGGCAGTGTTATTATGATATAGAAAAAATGTAAGGTGAGGAAGTGGTTGTTTGCACCGGTGGCCTTGGAGCAGGTTCAAATTTATTTTATAGGTCTGTGAGAGCTGAAAATATACCTGGCAGAAGAAAGTTTACTGTGTAAACACAGTGTGAGAGCTGGGTTTTGCTTTTTCTCTGTAGCTATTTTTATGAGATAAAATTCTTTAGTCCCCTTCCCTTACTATAGGCTATATTGTTTGAGCTACAGAGTTATTTATCGGTCCTTCTTCTTTTGTGGATGTCAGAACGTTTTTTGGTTTTGATTTTAACCCATACACTCAATTTGCTACGTTGTGTGTGAATTTTTTGGCTTCAGAGGAAGAACAAAAGGTTGGGTATTTTGAAATTACTTTTATCTATCGATCAAATTTTAAAATCTTCCTATGCTATGAATTTGTATGGTATGGCTGGCTTTCAGTGAGTTCTGATGGTAGATTCTTGCTTTCTTTTTGTACGCAGGGTTGGTGATTTTTTATATTTTTAAAATAAAAATTTTTAAAATCGATTTTTTAAATTTAAATCAGTTTTTAAAAATTTTAATCGGATTAAAAATTTTTTTTTTATTTTTTAAAAAATGTCGACACAGTTTGGGATTTTTGGTGTTGTAAAAGTATGTTCTTTTAGTGCAGAATGCATTGTCTTTATTTTAACTAATGATTAATTTAAGCAACTGCAAAAGAAAGCCTTAATCTGCTATTATCAGTGAATTATGGCTACAGACAAAAAAATGAAGAAAATGTCAGTCTAAAAGGAAAGGGGGGGAGGGGGTAATTATGCATAGATAAACTTGTATTTTATTACAGTGTGCGTGTGTGTGTGTGCGCGCTTGTGTTTGTCTAAAAAGAAAAAGAAAATGCTAATTTCAATTATGAAAAAAAAGTAAATTGAATACTGTATTAATTTACTACTTACAGTGACAGGGGGGGAAGCAGACTCTTAAGCATGATATTATTAGTCTACTAAACCTTATATCTGTTTTATAAAACCAAGGAAAGGAATTCTGAATGTTTAAAGATGTAAAAACAATACATTTAAAAAAAGTGATTTAATTCACTGAGTTTTATTTTAAAAATCAAGTTGATTTAAATATAAAAAAATCAACTGATTTAAATCAACCCAACCCTGGTTTTCAATTATGAAAAGAAAGAAAATTGAATACTGTATTATTTTACAGTGACAGGGGGGAAAGCAAACTTTTAAGCATGATTATATTAGTCTACTAAACCTTATATATATCTGTTTAATAAAACCAAGGAAAGGAATTCTGAATGTTTAAATATGTAAAAACAGAATACATTTTAAAAAAGTGATTTAAATCATAAAATCAAGTTGATTAAAATAAAAAAATTAACTGATTTAAATCAACCCAGCTCTGATTTCAATTATGGGGAAAAAAAGTAAATTGAATACTGTATTATTTTACAGTGAAAGGGGGAAAAGCAGACTTTTAAGCATGATTGTATTAGTGTAGTAAACCTTATATCAGTTTTATGAAACCTAGGAAAGGAATTCTGAATGATGAAATATGTAAAAACTGAATAAAAATAAATTTTGAAAAAAGTGATTTAAATCACTGATTTTTATTTAAATCAACCTGATTTAAATCAACCCAACCCTGTTTGTATGTGGTTCATTTGTCACCATGCTTCCCCCCCCCCCCCCCCACCCTAATGAAAAAGCCCATCAGTGTGATGTGTGGGTGGTTGGCGGGTGCTCTGGTCGGGGTTGCTTCTTCTTTCTTATCAAACATCTATCGTCCTTATCTCCCCTCCTTCTTTTTTGTGATTGTTACTCTCTTGTAGTGGTGACGGTGGCCTAGTGGTTTGGCCACTTGACTTGTAATCGTGGGGTTGCGGTTTTTGGGGTTCAAGCCTCAGCTCGGTCCGACGCTGTGTCTTTGGGGAAGGCGCTTTACACGAATTTCCCACTTGGTTCGGTCCTTTTGGAGATGGATGTTAAACTCGGAGGTCCCGCCTCTTAAATAACCTATTCGTGTTTAAAAGGCCGTTAAACCTATACCATTTCACCATTTTGACTCTCTTGTAACACCTCTAATCTTCGGCACTTATTTTACCTTATTATGTTGCAAATGCCGTAAAACTCTTACGACCCTCCCCCCAAACCCCCCCCCCCCCCCCGAAAATTCCTCAGTCCACCTCCCTGGTTGTTTCTGATGATGTGTGTTGTGTTTCATTGCCTGACTAGGTCCAGGTCCAAGTCCAAGTCCCCCCGCAGATCTCGCTCTCCACGCACCTCCAAGTCACCAGGCAGATCCAAGTCCCCGCGCAGATCCAAATCACCCCGCAGGTCCAAATCACCACGCAGGTCAAAATCACCCCGCAGGTCCAAGTCTCCCCGCAGGTCTAAGTCCCCACGCCGGTCGAAGTCGCCCCGCGCCTCCAAGTCCCCACGCCGGTCGCGGTCGGCCTCCAAGTCGAAGAGCCGCTCCAGAAGCCCGCGGGACCGGGAGGAGAATGAAGAGAAGCAGAGGAACGGAGACTCTGCCGGCGACAAGCAGGAAGTGGAACAGTCTCGCATGGACGACGATGATGGGGACAGGAGTGACCGGGAAAGGGATCGGGACGCGGACAGAAATGACGAGGAGGACGCACGGTCTGGGAGTGAGAGCAAGGACTGAGTTCAGAGCTGGTATGTTGTGTTGCTGCGGGTGCTTGTTCTCATTACACTTTCAATGCAGGTTTTTTTTTTGTTTTTTTTTGTGGATAATTTGTAGCAAAGAACTTACAGAACTTACATGGGTTTTATGTAAAAAAGAATAAAAAAATTTTGAAATGGGAGTTATTGAAACATTTTGGAAAAAGTTTTTAAAAAAAAGTCAGCAGTATCTTTTGAAGTAAAGAGGATGAGAAGTTACAAAAATCATAGCCTGAGAAACACACGACTGACCCAAGCAAGGGCAGATGTGAGCGTTGTTTAGGCGGTAAGATTGTGTTCATTGATTGTTTTTACTCTTGTTGTTGTGCTTAAGGTCTGGTTTGTTTTATTAAGATTTTCTTAACACTTGTATAATTACCAGTAGACTCCTCTTCATGTTTAAGGGTGAGTGAGGAAGATACATCAACAGTGTAATATGGCAGCATTCCCTCGTCCCCTCCTTCCTTTCACTCTGCCTCTTTTGTCTCTCCCGATATTGATTGCTCAGATGCTGGCTGTACATTGAAGCTCTGTGGGGTGGCTGGTCGCAAGGTCTTGAAGATTTGGCACAAAAAACACAAATGATCAAAGCCAAATGTAACTTGCTGGATGACTTTGGGCTGAAGGGGCATTGTTGTATCCATCTCTTGTGCTTCGCCCGCACCCCCATCCCCCTGCTACAGAAACGATGAAGGGCTGGTGTATCCGTAGGAACTTATTGTTGAGCAGAATTGCATGGACTTGTCCTGAACTGTATGAAGTGTGTAGTACACACTGCTCTGTGTCACTTTGTTCGAGGGGGGAAATTGTTTTATCGTAAGTGGATGCAGGTTCCAAAGTTGAATTTGATATACATATGTGCTGGTGTTTGCATGTATATTCCTGCTGGTTAGAGGTTACTGGCTTTTGTTTTACTGTTTGGTTTGTATGGCTGAGTGATGACTTCCAATGCTTTCTCTCCCCTTTGTAGGCCTACTACTATGTGCGTGTCAGGACACGGTGGAATCAGGTGCTTGTCAAGTTTTGGGCATGTGAAGTTGTTAGTATTATCTTGAAGCTTGTTCATTTTTCTTGCTTGTGGGGGAAAAAAAATTCTCATCTATTTTTGATACAAGTCGAGATGTTTGCGACGAGATGTTCGCGATTGAAGCAAGTGGGCTTTGCTAGTTTCAGAGGTAAAATCAATGAGGAAGTGGCAGCCAGTTTGGTGACTTCCATTTTTTTAACGTTCTTAGAAACTGATAATTTATATTTTTTTGGCGCCACACGAAAATGCGTTTCTAAATAGCGCCGCCCCCGCCCCTAAAATGATAAAAATTTCCCAATGGGAGGGGGGGGATATTGGGTATGTTTTGTTATTTATTTTGATGAGCACCTGATTTTACCATGATGTGACACGTGTAGATTATCATTACATGTACCCGAAAGAACATTTGCGCAGGGCAGCTTTTTCCATTTTCCCACATTCTTCTTCTACTGATGAAATGCAGAACTCAGTACGCCAACATGTATGGGGTGAACGGCATGGATTGTGTGGTTTGTAACCTCATTTTTTGTGGATTTCCGTGTCAAGTGTTCAATGTCTTGCAATGAAAGTTTCTCCTTTTTATTTTTTTTACTTCAGTGTGTTTTAGCTTTCAAGATTTGAGTTGCTCTGCATTGTTCCCCTTCAAAGAAAAAAAGGTTGTTTGATTTTATTGCACATTATGAGTAAAGCCAAACTTCTCTCATCCATGTTGCATACTGCCTTTTGTACAATGGTAATCAGATGTTTATTGATTGATGTAGAAGTTGCGTAATAAAAGTTATCAATGTCAATATTCTTGCTTTAAGCTTTATTTACTTTATCGTACTGGAATTGTGGTAGGTCGATGGGTGCTCTGGTGTGGTTTGCTCCTTGTTTCCTATCATCAAACATCTCTCCATGTTCTTTTTTTGTCTTTGTTACTCTCTTGTAAAACCTCTTAATCTTAGGTACTTATAATAAATAGCACTTGTACAGCACACAATGCTGCTCAACAGAAAACCATAGAACACTCTGTAACATTCTCAGCTTCCAGAGAAGCATACAGTGCAAGCAGCTTATTAACGCGCTTCAACACTCAGAAACTGAGATCATCTTTTACTGTCTATAGCTGGGTACCCATTCCCATGTGGGTGAAGTGAGGAAAATTTCTGTAAAGTGCCTTTCGCAAGGGCAGAATGATAGGATTCGAACCATGACCTTACGGTTGCGAGTCTGAAAGCCTAACCACTAGGTTACTGTATGACCTTATTGTATTGCAAGTGCCGTAAAACAGTGACACAAAAGTTCTGGAATGTGGGTGGTTGGCGGGTGCACTGGTGTGGTTTGTTTCTTGCTTCTTTCCTATCAAACATCCGTCGTCCTTACCTCCCCCTCTTCTTTTTTTATGTTTGTTATTGTTACTCTCTTGTAACACCTATCTTCTGGTGCTCATATGATGACCTTATGCAGTTATGAGTGCCATAAAACCTCTACTAAAAAAACCACTAAAGTTCTGGAGTGGGTGGTTGGCGGGTGCTCTGGTGTGGTATGCTGCTTCTTCTTTCTTATCAAACATCTATCGTCTTTATCTCCTCTTCTTCTTTTTTATGTTTGTTACTCTCTTGTAACACCTCTAATTGTCTGGTGCTCATATGGCCTTATGCAGTTGCGAGCGCCGTAAAAGTTCTGGAATTGCAGGAAAGTGTCTCATGGATATTTTCAAATTTCTGAATAATGTTGGAAGGTTTTGTCTTCTTTCACTAAAATGGTCTGAGAAAAGACTGTTTTGCACACTTTCAATCTGTGCAACATGCGTTGTAAAAATACAGTATGACACGATAGCTTGAATTTGTAGGGACTGGCCTCTGTAGTTCGAGGGATCTTTTACTAAAATAAAGATAAAGAAAGAAAAAAAAGACGTAACCGCAGGCACAGATGCATGATTTTGAGTCCTCTGTGTTCAACCTATCCATGTTGTACTGTAGCTTTAAGAACCACCTCTCAGATTTGTATTGTCAGAGTTTTGTTTATGAGAAACACGTTGACATGATTCATAATGGTGGTCATTTTGTGCTTTGAAAAAGTACAACTGTCGGTGAAAAACAAAGAGGATAAAACAGAAGTAGAACCTGTCAGTGGCACATTCCAACTTTCAATGTGTAAAAGCCTTTCCTTTTTCTTTAACATTAGAAAATGTTTTTTTTTACTCCCAATTGACACAGTTTAGATCATTTAGGGGGGGGGGGGTAGAGGCTCTCCGACCCTACCTATCAGAGCCAACCCAGGCTGAGAAGGATACAACATCTCACAGCAGAAAGACCTATCTTGATATAAAAGTTACTCCTCACTCTGGAATCAAACTCTAGTCTTCTCTGTGCGACGGCAAAGAGCCTAACGGCTACAACACAGACACCGGTTAAGAAGCCTTGTCGCCTCACACAGAAAGTGCTATGGAATTCTGGAAACTGGTGAAAGAATGAAAAGGACACAAATATTTTTGGTTGTTCAATCTTTTTTTTCTTCAAATTTTTAATTCACATGACTTTATAAATCAAAGACATCTTTTAGACTACAATCATGCTAATTGTGTTGACACATGTTCTGTCATCAAGCATTCCGAACTCGCAGTACAATATATATAGCAGCAGAAATTATGCACAATTGGCCATCCTGTTAGTTCTTGTTGAGTTCACAAACGTTCACACATGCACACAACCTCATGTTTGTAAAACTTTCATAATGTTCCAAAGTGACTTACCTAATAACACATAGATCTAGAAGTAAAGCAGAAATGAAGATCAGAAAAAATTGCCACGGTTTACAGGAGCCTGCTTTGTGTCTAAACACTTACATTCATTAAGTGTAAACTGTGCATTACAAATCATTCAAGAAGGAGAGAAAGATAGGCAGCAAATATTTTATGCCTTTTCCTAAACACTCACCATACTGCCAAGATCTAGTGATAGCCAATTAATGAGGTCATAAATTTTTCACCAAGCCAGCGTCCATGAAATCAGGTGTGTTAGAAATTACCAAGCACGTCACATGTAGCCTCTATTTAAACAGAATTTTAAGACTCGTTCTACGGTCAATAGAAGCATATGGTAATTTTGCATGTGATCAATACAAAAAAACAACTAAGGGTGTAGTTTTGGACTTAATGACTTCATGTCAAGCTAGCACTGAACAACAGAGTGCTGGACTCTTGCACAAGGAGCAGAAAGTAAACTCTGGTACATTCTACACGATATGTATTTTCTAAGTTCCAGATATTTATATCAGTGGGATATTAATAATTATACCACAAATAAAACTATTCCTCTGTCATTAAATCAATTTAAGACATGGGTAAGTTAAAGAGTGCTGGAGCTGGTGGTGTGTGGGTTCAGAGCAGAGTAAGTGAGAATGGCTATTTTGGCTTACTAGACTTCACAAATAACAGTATAGGAGGTGATTTCCAATTTTTCTGTTGGGGGAAGTTTTGGGCTCTTTATTACGGGTAAAGCAGTGAGGACAACAAGTACAAGCTCCGGAATGTCTCAATGTGGAAAGTGTCTTGTGAAAGCATCACCAGACTAGGACTTGGTGCAGTCCTACCACTGCAGTACACTATATTATTACTACAGTATGACACGCATAGCTCAAATTTGTCAGGACCGGCCTCGGTAGTTCGAGGGATAGGCCTACCTTACAAAGATAGAGAAGACAAAAAATGGGGACCGAATGCACAGTTTAATGAATGCTTGATTTTGAGTTTTCTGTGTTGGGCCTATCCATGTTATTATAGTTATACCGTTATAATAATAACGATTAACAGGCTTGCCAACTGTTCCAAGCTTCCCGGGACTGTCCTGGATTTGGCAATCTCAAATTTAACAGTCACATACACTACACCAAAATCAGTCCCACCTGATGTGATTTTGTTTAATATTAGTGTTAGAAAATCTGAAGAAAAAAAAAATATTGTGGGGTATCCCTGTTGGGTTTTTAAAAACTTGGATAGCAGCCAAAGAATAGATAGACAACTGTTCTTAAAATGCTGATACATTAGTATTAGCTTGGTTGGAAAGTGTAATTCCTGCAACTCGGATCTGATCTGGCTTTGTATTCATTCAGATGGTGTCATATTCATATATTGTCAACATGCTACGAAAAGACCTGTTAGACTTAGGGCCAACATGAAATGGTACTAGTGTAGCATTAAAGTAATCATCACTTACATGAATATAGATTGCGCTGAGAAACATGTATTTCGAAACATGATTATTCACCTTTTGGTACTCACACTTTTAGACATAGAAGTAGCATTTTATTTAGAATGTGAAGCCTTTTATTTGAAATAAAACCCCTAAATTTCCCAATATCAAAAGGGTAAATAACTGAGAGGTCGCCAAAGAAGAAAACAACCTTCGCAGACATCGCAATTTGATCAGTACAGTGTTTGTCCAATCTGGCACAGTTCTCAATCCTCATTTGTTCAATCTCCTGTCAAATTTCAAATGAAAACACAACTCAGAAAATGAAATTAAGACATGTCACCATCACTTTTTGGTTAATTGTCACCAGACGTAAAATGGATTTTAAGTAATGCACAGCATGTACACACTATTAATATACAAATTTGAGGAATATTACGGCATATCTTTGATTTCACAACATGAAAATGTTTGTAGGTTTTTAGATACCAGATATATGGAATATGTCCTGCAAACAGTCAAAACGAGGCATGAGATGCTAAAGACAATAGGCCTACTTTTGAACACTCCAAAAAAATCACTTCTACGGCATAAGCCTAGGCTTTAGTTCCGAATACAAGTTCTGCATTATTGGTAGTTAATTAACTTTTGCATGGCATGGTGAGCCTTTTCTGAGAGAAAATGGTCACACTTAAAAATGAAAAGCAGGCAAAACAAAAGTGCACCGACATCTATTACAGTCTAGCATGCACATAATGAAATTGGTGGGACACGAAAAAATTTCATAGTCATAATGTACGAATTTCGCAATGTATGTAGTGTATTAATTTAATACAACGGATACATTACATGTACAACAACAAAAAATTGAGGCCTGAAAATCTGTTAACTATACTATACTGCGTGCGGGTTTGACGGTATTTTTGTATAATTAATTGAATGTGACTTTTCAGGCTTGTCTGTAGCTCCCCATGCCTCTTTCTTTGACACATAGCAGGACAAAGGGTTTGGCAATTTGAGAACCATTGTGTAACATTTGTATCTCGTAGCGTCATAAATTCTTCAACTTCACTGAAGATAGCAAATAAAAGGAAGATGCTCATCAATAGACATAAATGAAATAAGAGATCGATGAAAAAATGACTTTCAAAAGATGGGCAAAACTTTTCTCAAAATGCTGATACATATATATATATATATATATGCAAATGTGCTTCATATTGGTTGAGCAAAATGTAGAGTAATTTGAGAAGGGGATGCCAAACCCCCCCCCAAAATGCGCAATTATCCACATGCAAACTGAACGTAAGTCACTCCCCCCCCCCTTCCCCCCCCCCTTCCTCTCCATTGAACATGCTTTCACAGAGAAGGTTTCAAATGATATGAGTTGAAAAAATAATAGTAAAAAGGAAAAAAAAATAAAATAAAAAGCTGGATACTCGCCACAACACTCAGTTACTGGCATTCATTAATGATTAAGTAAACATGTATTTACAAATATCACAATCAGTGAGAAGTAATTAGTTTTGTTTTCAGATAAATCAGATTTATCAACAAATACTTTTGAATTCATTTCAGAGTGGATACATGTTTATCATATCAATCATACCTTCAAAAATAAAGGAAGGAAAATATATTATATATTTTGTGTGCCCCAGTGCTTGTCAACCTAATAGCCAGCGCCCATTTTCGCCCTCTTTATTTAAGAGGCTAAAATTTTCATACTGTACTGCCCATCTACACTCCAAGTACATGTATTTACAAATGGGGCATTAAATAATGCCCGCCACTACGTGGATGACCCTCACGACCCATTAGAATTATCGAATCACTCACAAAACGGCAATATTATATTACCCAGGTTGGCAAGCATTCATGCACACAATTAGATAGAATCAAACTAAATGTCACCAAGCTCATATCGTCGCTGTCGCAAGAAATTGTCTTAAGTTCAAATTTAGAGAAATTTTAAAATTTGTATATCTTCTCAAAGCTCTATCAAAGAATCCCCTTTTAACATTACCAAAATGCAGTTTAATTCTCCGGTGAAGACTTACAAATTTCTTGCTTTTCATGATTCCTGATACGAACAACACAACATAAACTAGTTTTTTTGTCTCCAACGTAAAAAAGTACCCAAAGTGACGTAGGGGGATAGCTTGCACCACCAACAATATTCATGCTTGTTAACGAGCACTCGTCTATCAAACAAAGAATGAGAATGAACTGAAAACTATTCGATCCAGAATGTGAAGCATATAGCTAGTGCTGCCGCAGAGGTACAGAACAGAGCAATCAGAAGCAAATTGATACCATCCACTTACTATACTTTTCTGTTTCTCTTGTGTCGATTTAACATTCTACTGCTCCAGATGATCATTTACAGACCTCTCTACTCTATAGCCTCAGTCTTATCTTGTCATAAATGTACTATTGTTATGCCTCCTAGTAGGATACTGTTTAAATAATTCAGGAGGCAGGGTGCTTCCACTGTCTATCATTTCATGCACCTCGTAGGTCCTGTGCATGTATGTTGCATACGTTAAAGATCCCTTGGTGGTTGATAATTGAAGAAGAGTAGGCCGCCATCCGGCTAAAATTCAAAATAATACAATTCCCTACCGTAAAAGATCATGCCTGTAAATAGTAAGACACATTCTTACATTTTCCTTCATCCCCAACGTAATGTCTCTCCTTTCGAGTGTATATCAAGGAAGTCAAGATCTGAAAGGAGCGAAGTAGTATTTGGGCAATCTACTTCTTCTAAATAATATATCTCTACATCCAAGGCAAAGCTATATCACGCAAACTGCTTTAGTCATCACTGATTTCAAAAGGACAGCTGAAGAAGACAGTGCATCAGGGCCAGCCATGGCTGGGTAACAAGCACTCCCAACATGACGCCTTTTTGGAGGATTTGAACACGCAGTGATCAAAACCAAAATCCAAGCAGTATGATACCAACTGTGCTACCGGTGCACCTGCTTTGAGGGAGGTAAATAAAAAAGATATGGCAGCGAGAGTATACAACCAGGAATCAAACAGAAACAGAGGAAGGGGCAGGCTCAGGAAAATTAGGGCAAAGGGTGGGGGAGGGGGGGGGGGGAGCTGCAGAGAAATAATCAAATAAACAACATATCTACAGAACAGGTGATACGTAAAAAACAAACCAAGAAAAAGATGTTCCCTTCTCCCCTCAACGCTTTGGGGTCACAAGTAATAGAGGCAGGAAAAAAAAAGTAAAAGTACATAATAATAAAAAGAGGACACCTGAAGCTTTGGCAGACACAGATTCCAACACAGATTGTCACAAAAATGAAAAAAGCAGTGGCATCTTCGATGCGACGCAAAACGATGTGACGCAAAAACGTACACACGCAACCCTGAACTGTCATTTTGATTTATCGTGACGTGGCACCCTGGAGCGTAGACAAGTCCTTGCGTGATGCACCAGCCGGGGCAGTCTTATACAAGTAGTATACACAACACTGCCGTAAGCTGACAAAACACCTTTACTTCTATTCACAGCAATTTGGAGATAGAGAATTTTATGTTAGTGCAACCATTTAATTAAAAAAGATGTTTTTCCAAAATTTGAATTCTAATTAATTAAAAAAACTAGTGACACTTTCACTTTGATGTTTTCACACAAGTAGGGTAACTTATCAATATTAGGCTTTCAATTTAGCAAATAAAAGTAAGAATTTGGCCCCAAACATGAAAAAAAGACATTTCGTCAGCTTGCGGCAGAACAGTGAAGTTAAAACCAGCTGAAATGACCACCTGTCCAAGACAATCACCTGTACAAACAATCACATCCCACTTCCTCCCTTATGTTTTTCCTAATTTCTAAAATATGATGTCACTGTCCAAAACATCCAACTGTCTCAAAAATAAAAATCTTGAAAAAGGTACACACACTACTTCACCAGGTTTCTCTAACCAAGTCTGATAAATAATTCATTGTACAAAATATGCATGGGGAAAAGTATTATCATATGCAACTTCACCATGTATATAATCTATTGTATACTGACCAAGTGGCAGTCCTTAACTCTTACAAGTTATAAGCTGACTGCCTGCTTTGACTTTGACTCAGAAAGTCAACTTTGAAGTAGAAAACAATGTCATTTTTGGAGAAAAAAAAAAATTGATTTCAAGCTACAAGTATTAGCATTACTTTTTCCAAAATGTTCAGAAAAGAATGAAGATTCGATATATTATGAGGCTGCAATTGAACAACCAGCAGACAGATATTTATGACTAATGAGGAAAACAAGACAAAAACAACAGCATCTAATCAGTAGACGCACCAATTTCTGAGAACTAAAAGAGCTCTTTCGCCGTGAAACCCTCAAAAACCTATAAAAAAAAGAACGAGACAGACCGACACTGGCTTACATGGATATCAAAGGATACTTACATGTACCCTATTAATATTAAGTCCACACTGTCTTTTGTACAAAACCCCAGAAAGTTGAACCAACATTTTCACAGTCACTTTTCACACGACATGTAGTACTATCTTGAAGAGCATGACCATTTTTAATCTGTGCTGGTCATGTAGGCCTAATTTTTAAAAATTGAGACTTCATCTACTCTGCACAACGGACAAGGTAATCTGCAAACAAGGTGTATTTACCCATACGCACATTTCAAATTGTTTCTTCACTCTTTGGTCATTACAAAAATGAAACACCCCGAGAACTCCTCACTATTTATATTTCAAGCACGACAATTTGCTTTTTTCAGTTTTACCATAAGAATACCCTAAACAAACAAACAAAAATGTTTTTTTTAATGATTTGTACAAGTACAAGTTTACGTACCCTGCAATTTGTAAAGAATAACTGCGACAATTTAGTCCACAGACTAATGACTGAGATGCCTCTACTCCCCTCCTTCCCCAAATCAATGCAATTTTCCTTCTGTTTGTGCAAATTTGCCTTCGTTTCAAAAGTGTCTACAGTTTCAAAATACCGACATTTATACCCATTCAACTTAAATCTGGTGATGACAAAGACAAATCACGAGTATTCTCCATTGTATGTACATATAGGTGGTATTTTCTTTGGTGCACAGTCTCTGCTTTCTGTTCCTCCCTCTTCATTTAGTCTTAATCTGTTACTCTCAGTCTAATGCTGTCTTTGAGACATCCCTTTCAAGTCCAGAGGGACATTAAACTTCATAAATACGTAAAAAATAAGAATCAAAAGCAAAAACTTATGAAATTTAAAAAAAGAGAAAATACTGTATGTGATGTACTTGCCAACTGACCCTCTGTTGGTTGTTACCAAAGTCTATTCCAGATGTGATAGGCCTACAGCTTTCTCAACTTTTTAACAACTTGGAAAACATTAACGGCTGCCAACATTAATAGGCCTGTATTACTTATATCACGATACAGTGGTGTTTGCCAGACAGCAACCCTCTTAGGAAGCAAGCCTAGGTTGCTGATCATACGAGGTTGGGGTTGCTGTTCAGTGGACAGCACTGTATAATACAAACCTCATAATACACTCATCAAGAGAACACAATCAACAAGTAGGCCTAAACTGTCAATCAATGAGACAAACAAAACAAAAGAAAAACAATGTGATCAACATCATCCCAATGAATTTTTGGATTTCTGAGAACTGGTTACCTTTCATATATAGCAAAAACATATCAATGACAAGATAAAAGCTCCTATATATTACATTACGACAAAACGATGAAATTTTGTTATTGTCGAGGGAAAAGACTGAATACAGTCGAACCTTCTCTAATGGCCACAGGTACAAAACAATCACATGTACAGACCCCCACTTCCCAAAGGGCCATACGTTCTCTTCCATAATATATCGTTAATGACCACCATCACCTTGAATGATCTGTAGACAGACAAGAGGCACCAGCTGGCCATGTCTAAGTGCTGCTGTTTTAGCCTGCTTTCACCTCTGTCTGTCAATTTCTCTTTTAGCATCCATTGTCTTCCAACAGTTTGTTTTAACTCCCATGAGAAGAACTTCTGAGCAGTCCATTGATGTGACAAAATGAATCCCTTTTGTTAAATGATATCACTTAAATGAAGACATGTAGATACTGAGTGATAGGCCTAGGTTATTAAATAAGCACTCTCACCTAAATGATAAGTGGTCAAACATGAAACAGAAAAAACACGGGGGAAAAAAAGCATTGAGAAAACAAAAAAATGAAAGAACCAAGTCAGCAACGCAACAACAACTGTTAAACAGTGGTAAAGACGCCACGCGGTGACACACGTAGCTTGAAAGACAATCTGCTCGTCATCATAGACATAATATCTTGGCATGACCAAGGGGACGCCACTCTGTAAACAAAGTAAGCGCCTCGCGTAAAATAAGTCTGTGTCGCAGTTGGTGTAAACACGCTCTGTACAAAAATAATAAGATGGCATGCGTGTAAAGTAGGTCTTCTCTACGAGAACAACAAACTTGAGGTATGAGTCCCTGCCAGACATGAGACATGCACATTAATATATTGTTCCATATGACGGACAGTGAAGAATTAATACAAGTTACCCACTCAATCCCCCCCCATCCCAACTACAGTCAGGCACAGATAACCGAAACGAGCCGCGAGGATTGACAAATGTGTCCGATACATCTATAAATTCGGATAAACCGATATAATGAATATCATGGGAGGTACCATAACTCTTTTCTCTGCTATCGTGAAAAGTACCTAGCACCCATAATAGAATAGGATGAATTTAGTGTGTGCGCCTCGTTCGATGTTGAAGTAGGGGAAAGAAGGAGAGAGTTGCCAATTAGCCAAACATTGCTCCTACGGCAGATCACGATTCTGACCATGTAACCAGAACTGGTTGAAGCACGCCACCCATCCCTCTCGTATAATCACTTCCTGATCCATAAGGCCTATCACCACGTTCAAACAACCACAAACACATACACACACACACAAGCACGCACGCACGCACACACACACACATGCATGCACACACACACACACACACACATACACACAAACATAATTCACAGACTATACCACACCCAATACAGCACTATACTACACTGTTTGTCTAAGAAGAATATCATACCTTACCACCCAACCCCCACCCTCACATGACCAGGATTGAAGGAAGGTCTAGTGCTATAAGCACATTGCAGGTAATATGTGGTGACGCGTCTCAATACCAGCTGTGTAGTGTGTGTGTAGCACTGGAATGGGTTGTGTGTCCCGCTGTGCAGGGGTGAGCCTGGTGGGCTCCTGTACCCTGATCCTCTGAACGATGACGGGTTTGTTGATTTGCTCCATGCCCGCTGGGCGATTCAAATTTGAGACAATTTTGAGGAAAAATTTGATCCTATTTTTCGAGACAAGCTGTTCGACAGATCTGTATGGGAATTTAACTTTTAAGAAAACAACGTTGTTAATACAGAGATAATATAGTGGTTCAGTGAGGATATGGCAAATTGTCCGAGTTCTCCGTGATTTCAAATTTTCCGTGTTCCTGTTTTCTGTGCCCGACTGTAAATGAATAATCTTTTAAAGTGAAAAATGAAAATGAGTTAACGTTTATGGCAGCAAATCAAAAAGATCATAATCTAATTATGCATAACATTTTGGTTTTACTGATGGCAGAAAGGACAAAGAAAGAAAGAAATGAATTAAAAGAGAAAATCATAAAATACATTTACTGTAAACCTTCTCATTCTGCATATTGTTCTTTTTTTTGCTTTCCAACCTCGGCAGCATGCACTTAGAGTCAAGAGGGGGAAAAAACCTCTCTACCTCTAACTCTAATGTAATAGTTTTGCCTTGTGGGCAGCAATGCTCCATTTTCAAACACATATAATCACACAGAACACAAACTTACAAGTACACACACACACACAGATTCACACCCCACACAAAATTCCATAGACTCATTCGAACATGCCTACACAACATATCCTACTCAATCAAATACATTCACATCAATACAGCGAGAAAAAAATCAATTCTAGATGAACGATTTCCGCCTAATACTTAATGCCATGTTCCCACACAGGAGCACACCTTTGAGCAAAAGATCCTACACATTTTACGCTCCTATTGACACAATTTAGATTATTTAGGAGGTGGGCAGCTTAGACCCTGCTGTCAGGGCCAGGATGGGCAGTATGGGACACTGACTGCATTCTTAGAGTAAGACTGTTATACGCAATAAAATATCTCCCCCCACATCCGTCAAATGAAAAGCAGAGACTCTCACTGTAAAAACTATAGCCACAGTTGGAGAAAAACTAGGAGCAAGAGTAGAGAACTCTACATGATTGCTAGTCTTAGTCATGCTTCCAAACACCCGCTCCACAATTCCCCAGCAGTATAATGAAGTAACGAAAAAAAGAAACACAACCGGTAAGATACACAGAGGACCACTGACTTAATTTCTTGTATGATGATTATTCTTTCAACGACAAATGTGATCAGCAGCCACAGTGATTGTCTTTTCATGTACGTGTGCTTTTGTCAGAACGTTGGTGCATATTATGGGTGTGCATTTGAAAGAATTGTTATACAATTTGTCATACAATGATTGGGCTGTGGCATAGAAGAAACTTACCATTGTATAAGCTGTCTAAATGTTACGTTATTGTGAAGCGCATAGAGCCATCAGGGAGTAGGCATTATAGAAAAGTTCTTTGTTATTATTATTATTTTTACTATTATTATTATGAAGAAGTGAATACCTCATACAACTTTCCACCTAGTGTAACCAACGGCCATTCAAGCATTCATCTTTTCTTTGAATCCGCACTCATTACAAATCTCTACAATCCTGTCCTGCCAATCAACAACAGGAACAAAATACAACATTGCCCATTCCATAATTGTTACATTTCACTCTAATGCCACACTGCCGATGACAGAAACAAGAATACATCTTCGCATTAATCTTTCTGCCATCCATCTCATACATCAGATCTACATCATTCACCTCATCCACCATTCTTCTCACACAGATCAAAAGATGTTACAGAAGTAAGACTCCTGCAACCATTTCATTCATCGGCATGAATTTTCAGCTATGTACAGAATACATCTCAGAGACATAGTTGTTTTGATAATGGAATTTCTGGTTTTGTCAGTCCTCTTTCCCCGCACTGGGAGGAAAAAGAACAAAATGGCAAGTCCAGTGCTTTAAGTCTCTGGCCGCCATTTGAACCATGACGCACGCATTTGAACTATGACACATTTGAAAATAAAAACCCCCCAAAAAACCCCCAACTCAAACATGCATACACAGCAGTCAAGAATGCATGGTAAAAGGAAATATGGACCCCCCCACCACCCCTTTCCGGAATTTTTTTGATCAAGTATGCACATATGGAGCCACATTTAAGTCTCAATGACATCATGTGCCAAAGATGTTTTCCAGGGGTCCATAATAATTTGAACCAAATGCATGTGCACAGAGATTCACACTAGCACACACATCCACAAAAAACCTAGGCTTAGCAGGTCCAAAAAAACCCAACCCAAAAAAACCAACCCCAAAGAAGAAGAAACTTTATACGGAAATGTAAATATAATTTCAGAAATAAAGAAATATGGCTTTCAGTACCAGAGATCACATGAGGGCTTTTCGAAAAATAATATTGTCATTAATATGCATGGTGGTATTTTCAGTGATACAACACTCTACACCCCATCTCACAGGGCTGCAGGCAAAGACTCTATTGTCTAAGAGGCAAACCGTGAACCTTTTGTTGAGAGCTCACAAGTGTCTAAATACGGTCTGATAATGAGATGCGCATATCATTGTCCTCAATTGTGATGTGATAGCATAAATGTCTGCATACATATTGGCAATAATCTAAAGTGCATAATATGTACGCATATTCATTCACTTATATTTTGAGTTACAATGAAGGTATTATAAAGCTCCTAGAGCTATATTGTACAGAAGAGGGAGCTAGAGAAATGATCTGCATTATTATTATTACAATAAATGATACAAAAATTATACGATTCTGCAGCTAGCCAGCCATGGAAAAAGCATTTGTCAAACAGCTTCTTGTCACTGTTCAGTCTCTGGTTACACTGTGCCAACATTCCTCTTTCCATGGTATGCTACTCTGTGCAAAAAATTAAGTTTCAATAACTGACCGTAAATGTTTCACTGCCTCTTAAACAAGGCTAAAGAATAATGTCAGTGACCTATTTTAATGACAACCAAGCTTACCACTGAGGCAATTCTGTTGGACAAACAGAGTAAAGGGCTGCAAACTTACTACAGAAATCATAAAACTCTTTCCGCACCAAACACCGATATATATGTCAGTGCCTTTCTACACAGCGCGTCGCCTCACAACTTTTTTGTTTTAGTTAACTTTAGTACACTTTGGACACAAAAAGCTCTGAGGTGGCGAGTGTTTGATTATGTTCTGATAACTTGTGCGACATATAGAGTTAGATGATCATTCTTAGATAACAGAGTCTTTGGCTGTATGTATGGCAGAGGGATAAAAAGGGAGTGTGTTGCAGAGGAGGGGGGCAGGGTGGGATTAGGAATGGAGAAGGGAAAGGGGAAGGGGTTTGGGAATGGAGGAGGAGGAGGAGTGGGAGGGGCAACAAGAGAGAGCAGAGCTCTACTTTGTCTTGGCCCTCTGCTTGCGCTCGGAGGCGAGGAGCTCGTCCTGCAGCAGCTGCAGCGTCTGTAGCAGCGACTCCTTCTCCTTGGACACAGTGAGCAGGTCGTCCTCGAGCCGTGTGACCCTCTGCTGCAGCACCAGGTTCTCCTTCTCCAGCTCATCCCTCAGCGGGTCCACCACTTCGTGGGTCGGGTGGGGCGACGAACCTGAACCTCCCGCACCTCCGCCCGCGACGTGATCTGCCACCAGGATGACGCTGGACACCGTGGATGAGGGGCTGCCAGATAGGATATCCGAGGTGAAGCTTTGTCTTTTGCGACCCATGCCTGGCCGCGCTCCTATATGCGGTGAGCTAGGGGTGGGCCCCACTGGAGGTCTCGAACCCGCGTCCGTCGTCTCCTGCATTCCTCGCCACTGGAGGATCTGGTGCTCGTACAAGCGGTTGGCCCGTCGCACCTCTTCCAGCTGTCGCCGTAGCAACACGGCCTCGTTCTGGGCGGCCATCAGCAGGGACATAGTGCCGTCGGGGCTCAGGATAGGGGAGGTCACTGCGTTGGTGACTTCTGGACGGGAAGGTGTGGGTGTGGGCGCGTATACGTGCCCGAACGATGAGTTTAGAGGAGCACCTGGAATGACAGTGAAAGACAATAAAAAGATGTCTCAACTGTAGTAACCCTGCACTATGTTAGTAGTGAGGTCAAGAACTTTGATTAATGAAGACACTTTATTATTTATGATGTCATGAAGTTAGACTATTGACTGAACTAAGTCACTTATGATGGAAAGATTTCCAAAACAAAAATTAACCCCATGGAAATCACTCTTGAAAAGATTAAATTATAAAAACAAAAACACGGCATGGCAATTCTAACACTGCATATTTGTGGCACGTATTAAGACATTAATCAACAAAGACTTCTCTCTCATATAAAGTGAAGCGACCAAACCTGCTATGTGGAAGAGGCCGTCTTTGCCGCGGTCGATCGAGAGCTGCTGGATGCGGACATTCGTGGGCACGGCACCAGGGGAGGTAACGTTTGCTGGTGGTCGGTCCTCCTGAAAGGTCGCAACACATTCATTTGGTTAGTTCCCTTTGGTAAGAGATTTACCAAAGATTATTATCTTTCGTTTTACAGCACTTGCAACAAAAATGGATCATATAAGTACTGAAGACTAGAGGTATTATTTGAGAGTAACATACGAAAACAAAAGAAGAAGGAGAGATAAACAGATGTTCGATAGGAAAGAAGGGGCAAACCATACCAGAGCATCCACTTAGTATCCACGCAAAATACTTATTTCATGAGAAAAGTATGTTTTATGACCAAGCAAATATACATAAAGTGACAGCCGAGCTGCAAAATATACCCGAAGCTATCTAAAGACTCTGCACTTTGTATATTATAAGGACTTTTTTCCTCAGTAAGTATTCGAATGAATGAAATCCTCTTCTTCCTGGGAAGCATACAGAGCAAGATGCCTCTTTTTAAAATGTCAAAACACTGACAAAATGATCTTTTGCTGTACATGACCAAGTACCACTTAACACCTGGATGAAGTGATGCAAATTTGTGTAAAGTGTAAAGGACAGAATGTTGGGCTAATCATACCTCTCATAACAAGCCTCTCTAAAAAAATAAGTTCATATAAGCTTACTATTTTGAGAGAGAGAGAAAGAGAGAGAGAGAGAGAGAGAGAGAGAGAGAGAAAGAGAGAGAGAGAGAGAGAGAGGTAAAGAGAGAGAGAAAGAGAGAGAGAGAGAGAGAGAGGTAAAGAGAGAGAGAAAGATAGAGAGAGAGAGAAAGAAAGAGCAACAGACAGCCAGCCAGAAAGTAAAATGATGCAGATCTATTGAAAGTAAACCCAGGACCACACACAACAAACCTCCAAGACTAGGAACAGGTTCCGTAACTCCAGCGACATGGGCAAGAACTCTGGCAGTTTCTCGTCCTCGGCAAAGTCGGCCAGACAGGTCACGCCAGACATTTTGAACTGCAGGCTCAGCTCATCCACGTGGATACTGGCGTGACCGACGTCGGGTGGAGCGTCCACCTGTGGTGCCTGTACGGCAAACTTGAACTTGATCGGATACCGTGATGGGGGCGGGTCCGTGTTCTCCTCTTGAATGTAACCTGAAGGACGAGACCGGCAGAAGATCCATCATCATCATCATCATCATCATCACTGTTAGTAATTACGATATGAAAACACAAAAAGTTGGCAAAGACTTGAGCATTTTAAGTTTCATAACATTATAAAATATCATCATATCATAATCATCATCACTGTGTTAAGGAGGATAAGGAAAAAACCAAAGGAGGATGGACACTTGAGCATTTTAAGTTGTGTGACATTCTAAAATATGTTCATCGTTTTCCCCTTTATTGGCTTTATCATCATCATCATAATCATCACCATCATTATCCTCATCGTCATCAATGCCTTTCTCACCCTGGATCAAGGTGCGGGCCTTCAATATAAACTTTCTTCCTTTCCCTATCCTGTGCTAGTCTCTTGATGTTTCGTTTCTCCCAAGAACCTAGAGTTGTATTGTATGGGAGCTCTAGAAATTATCTGCATTATTGTTATGATTATCATATTCTTTCATACAGGATTCTTTGCTTCAGCTGCCTAGTAGGGAAAACTGTGATAGACTCGAGAGATACATGACACTCCAATACACAGAAAAACATGACACTCCAATACACAGAAAAACATGACAAAACAACTTCTTCCATATGGCGTTGATGGGGTAGGCCTAAGGCACACTCTATAGAAGCACAGTACCATTCCACTTTTGAAACAGGGAAGGCTATTCCTCCTCTGCATGCAGTCAATCTTGCCATTCAAGTTTTTAGCACAACGAAAGTCCCTATAACTCTGTCCCTATTCGGCTTATTTGCATAAACTAATCTCTAAACTGTGCAGAAGTGAAAGATCAAAGTAGTGAACATTCAGTTTGATTATATAGATATCGTGAATTTGCTGAGCTGATGTTTGTTATGAGTGTAAAAAACAGATTGATGCCGTGAGCCAGCTGAACTGGCACACTGAATACTAAGAGTTAATACTTTAGTTGTAGTAAGAGTTTTATGGCATTTACAACACAATAAGATCATATAATATGTGCCAAAGACTACAGGTGTTGCAAGAGAGTAACAAACACAAAAAGGAAAAAGAGATCAGGAAGATAGATGTTTGATAGGAAAGAAGAAGCTAACCGCAGCAGTAGAGCACCCACCAATCACCCGCAAAAGTCAGTGCTATAAATATGACATTGGTGGATTTGTCGACCAACCTCTAGCGGTGGAAAACCGAGCCTGGAAGTCCTCGTAGCAGATGTTGCCCAGCTGAAGCGTGCCCAGTCTGGCCAGTTGGGCCCGGGCCACCATTCCGTCCGGTCCCGTCTCCGCCAACACCTCCAGGTGGTCCAGTTTGAACAACACGGCGTACACCTGGATTGATGAGGGTAAGATTTTGTTTATCAAAGGGAAAACAAAAACAATGGACTCAGACGGTGGTCAAAAACTTTTTCACCTTCTAGAAAACAGCTTTATAACACTTCTATAAACTTCAAGATAAGCAAAACCCAGATTTGCTGAGCTCAATATCACTTTGCCTTTGGTAGTAAAGCTCTCCAGATGATATACACAGGGAGTTTGTTGGAATAGTGCTTTACAAGTCTGCATGACAATAAGATAAGATAAAATAGAACAGTGTACACCTGGATTAAAGACAGCGAGTCCATCAGTCAGGGAGTTAGCTCTTAGCATACGAAAGGCTATTCCTCCTTTACATGCAGCCAATTTTGTCATCCAAGTTTTCAGCATCACAATCTGACCTAAAGCTCTGCTCCGATCAAACTTATTTACAAAAAAATAAACACTAAACTGAGTAGAGATGAATGACCGAAGCAGTAAACAAACAGTTGATTAAAAAAAAGATGAATTTGCTGAGGTTTGATAGTTCTTTGTTATGAATGTAAACAGCTGAGTGGTGTCATGAGCCAGCTGTACTGGCACACCCTATATCAAGAGTTAATGGCCAGTTGGAATCATAATCCACAAGTTTGCATGATAACAAGATAAGATATGACATGATATGGTATGATAAGACAGAACAGCATACACTTGTATTGAAGACACAGGTATTTTAGAGAGAGGGCGTTTGTTAATGATCAGTTGGAATCATACTTTACCCAATCAAAAAGATTCTAAGCAGTGATACGGCCATTCTTTTTGTTGTTGTTGTTAGAAGCGACCTTTCTCTAGTAAACCCCCCACCCCCAGTACAGTAAAAGAATGCAGCTATGTTCACCATCTCCTTGCCCTTAGTGGGGCTCCAGTGGCTAAGTGAGTAGTGAGTTTTGACTCAAACAATGTCAAGCAAGTGTCGGTGACACGGGGATCAGATGGGTGGTCACTGGAGTGTGTTCTTGAGCAAGACACGACAACCCTAGCTCAAATTACAGGGCGCTGCACAGTGGTGACCGACAGTGGCATTGTTTGTAAACTGTTCTGTATTTGTGTAATAGTGTGTATTTATGTATGCATTTATGCATGTATGTATTTATGTATGTACGTATTTATAATTATGTATTTATGTATGTATGTTTGCCATTGTAAAACAAAGTGCCCTTCTGGGACAAATAAAAGTGTAATTTATTATTATTATTATTATTAGAATCCTTGGCATAATACAGTAAAAGTAAGAAAAAATGTAACACGAGACAGTAAAAGTAAGAAAATTACTGAAAGAAAAAAAATGTAACACAAGACAGTAAAAGTAAGAAAAAGATATAACACAAGACAGTAAAAGTAAGAAAAAAGTGTTGTAAACGCTCACCATCTCCTTGCCCTTGGTGGTGGAGCTCTCAGCATACATGCTGACCGAGTCCCCTGGCTCGCCCTGCTCGCTGTAGCTGTCAGCCACTGAGGCCACGTCGGGCGGCGGGGGATCGTGGAAGAACGCCGGCATCTCCTCTGTGTCGTCCAGGGACAGGTGCTCGAAGTCGTCGTCCGACGTGTCCGTGCGGATTGACATGGTCTCAAGGTCGTCGCCCATCGCGTCGTCCAGGCCCTCCATTTTGTTCTTCAGCTTGTCGGTGAAGCTGGAGAAGGCGGAGGTGAAGGCTTTCTTCATGTCTGTGGGGCCTTTGCCCGACTTACCCCCGCCACCGCTGCCCCCACCCCCTCTCTGCTGCTGCCGTTGTGAAGGAGGTTTTCGCTCGATACCTGATGAATAAGAGAAATTAAATAATATATATATGCACCGTTCGTTTTATTGTTTTAGTAAGGTTTCACAGCACTTGCACTGCTATTAAGTTCTGATACTTACAGTATTAAAATATAAATCATTTTATTATTTTTCTGTTTTGCAGCACTTGCAGCATATTAAGATCATATAAGTGCCAATGCTTAGAGGTGTAACAAGAGAGTAACAAACACAAAAAAGAAGGAAGAGAGACAAGGACAAAAGGTGTTTGACAGGAAAGCAGGAGAAAATTACATGAGAGCAAAATATATCAATTGTTCAGGTTAAAAAGATGACAAACAGCTACCCTTTTCCTCTAAGCTGAAGATTAGAGGTATGAAAAGAGAATAATGAACACAAAAAAGAAGAAGGACAGATAAGGACGGCAGATGTTTGACAGTAAAAAAGGAGCAAACCACACCAGAGCGCCCAGCTGCCGAACACCCACAACAACAAAAAATACCACACAGACAATCCAACTTGACAAACAATTTGTTGGGTACTTATTCCCGAGTCTTTCTCTATAGAGCTCACAGACTGAAACATGGAGTTGAACGTCTCTTGATGGAGAAAACCCCCCCCCCAAAAAACAACAACCCCAAGCTCAAAAGGCAAACAGATTTTATAAATGAAAAAGGACAGACAATCTAAGACAAGAAATAATATTATGCAGGTTACCTATTCCAGAGTCCTTCCCTAAAGAATTAACAGACTGAGACATGGAGTCGAAGGTCTCTCGACGGAAATTCTCAGAGGAAAACGGCGTCGGTGCCTGGGAAGTCGGGACTGAGGTATTGGCGGTGGCCCCGGGAGCCGCTGAGTAGCCTCCCTTGCCCCGTGGGGCAGCCTCTAGAGGTGTGTGACCTAGATTCTCCAGCTGGCTGCTGGAGTGTGACTTGAAGCTGATGGTCTGATGGCCCGGTCGTAGGGAGGAGTCGTCCTTCACTTGACGGCCTGAAGCAGAGAGCGGAGAGTTTACTTTTAACGTTTTTAATCTTAGTAAGAGTTTTACAATAGCACTTGCAACGCAAATGGGTCTTATAAGCGCTAATATATGATAAGAGGTGTTACTAGATTTTAACATACAACCAAAAGAGGGAGGAGGGATAGGCAAGGACAAAGCTTGTTTTACAGGAAAGAAGGAGCAAACCACACCCCAGAGTATCTGGTAACTACCCACTTACTGCTAAAATTGTCCTAGACCGTCATCCACTGTCGAGAAGAGTGGTTGTCATAGACAGGTGGGCTTCCAGAACAGTGCCCATGTTATTTTGATATAAAAAGATGCAAGGGGGAATGGATGTGGAAAGTGTTCGTCTGCTGAGGTGATCGTTTTGGACAGGTGGCCATTAGAGCAGGTTCGAACTATATCTACAAACAAATTGACCTCATTGGTATGGCATACCATTGCCCCAAGACAGAGCGACATATCGGACAAAATCATTTTTTGTGTGGTTTTGTTGGTTTGTTACACTAATCTTGCCCATATCCTTCTTGTGTCGAAGGCAGGACAACTCAAGTCTTGTGAGTGCAACGGCGGAGTGTCTGACTGCCATGATGGTCAGCCGCAGCTGAGATCATCATTGACGGCAACAGGGGTTGAGTGACTGACACGATAACAGTGTATCCAATTTTACAGGAAAAACAAACAACTGTCCAATCCCATCTCTTTTTCTGATAATGTGCAATCAAATGTGAGATTTTAATAAATTCTAGATCTCCTTCAGCAGTCTTTTAATTCTAAAGTATGAATGATGCAAAGCATTATGTTCAATTGTTACTGTTGTAAATGTTCTTTAAAAATTTTAAGATTGGCTGCCACCACCATTTGCGGGTAGATCTGAGTTTGTTTTTCTCATGGAGAGAATTTAAATCCAGCACCTCTGTCATTCTGCAAGGATGTTGCACCCTTCTCAGCCCATGTTGGCCCTGACAGGCAAGATCAAAGTCTGCCTCCACAGTGATCTAAAATTGTATTGATATAAAACACCTGTATTAACTCACCAATGACACACATATCGCATACTCGAACATGTCCTGTTCCGGGGTATTTTAACTCTTCATCTCCCAGGGGGGTAAACCCACTATGCCATGGCCTTTTTTTGGTACTAAATCTAAAATAACAAAAATGTCGCTATATTGGTAATTAAATAAAACAAGTCAACCTGTTTTGATAGCTCTTCATCTAATGAATAAAATCCCGATATAAGAGACCTGTTTTCGGCAAGTAATTTGACTCTAAAGTCATTGTAAAGGAAAGGGCCCCAGCCGCTGTCAGTGGCTCACTGGCACAATGGTTCCAACCGCGAGCCGCTGGGAGCGGCATGCTGGAGATGAAGAGTTAAGTAAGAGGCCTACCTTCGATATTTCAACAGATTACTTTAATTCTGTTTTCTTTATCTGAAACTTATCCGAGTAGGCAACAAGATGTTTACTATGAAATATGCAAATTTATGTTTCCGATTTGTGTATAATGGTTCAAAATGGGCCGCAACATTGTCTTTGATCTGATGCTGATCCGACATAACATGTGTCCCCTAGGTCCTTAAAGAGTTAGAAGATTTGCTAGTTTGTCACCGACACAATAATCCCCTTGAGAGAGTAGCTAGAACAGAAACTCAAATGCTAAAAATAGTTGATGGTTTTAGTTTTAGTAAGCATTTTACAGGACTTGCAACACAATAAGGTCATATAAGTGCCGAATTTTAAGGGTGTTGATATCTAGGACATTAGTCAGAGGTATCCGAGCACTTACCTCCAGCATTATCTACCAGCTGAGGAAAGCAGGTTCCTTCCCCTTCGTCGCCAAACACCGCATCCTGGCCGGTGGTGACCCCTTGTAGGAACGGTGAGATGACGCTGAAGTCGTCGGAGAACGTCCGCTGATGCATCTGATAAGGGCAGACAACTGCCACCTCCAGCTCCTTCAACATGAGCGGGACGATCGTGATCGGGGATGGGGGCAGCTGTGGCGGTTCCTGGAAGGCAGCGGCGTCTTTCCCGCCCCTGTTGTTGAGCGACATCATGGCAAGTAGATCGGCGGACAAGTCTGTCTGAAACGCCGCAAAAGATTCCGACAATCTCAGCAGAAACAGATACTGGAAGTGGTTGATCTGAATGCGAAGTTTCTCGTTGATTTTGGTTAAGATGCAGACTTTTTTCTCCGCCTCCATTTTGCTCCCCCCTTCTCCGCCTACCTCCAGCTTGGGTAGACCGTCCTCTGAAGATTTGCAGCCCTCTGGAGGAGGTCGGTTGCCGTGGGGCGTCCAGGCTTGTTCTGGGTTGTGGTTGTTGGTGTTAGGCTCACTGCTTCCCTGACCCTGTCCCCGCCTGCTGTTGTTGCCAGCACCACTGCTGTGGTTGTTGTTGCTATGGTGGTTGTATGATGTCTGATCATAGCCTCCGTCCCGCCCAATGGTGTCTGCCGAACTGTGCGATGTCTGACTGAAGCGGTCGTTATCGCAGTCAGCGTCTGAGGCTGCGTACCTCGAAGACCTCGGTGGATCAGACGACCTCGAGTCCACGTTGTTGTTGCTGTAATGTTCTCCTCTGAACCCATCACTGTTGCCATGGCGACCGCGCTGGAGCTTCTGCGATGTCCTTGGTGGGTCTTCACCTTCTCTGTCTCGGCTCTGTGACCTGTGCAGCCGGGCTCCGCTACCACTTCGGCGATTCCGGCCCTCTCCGTTGACGTCTGAGCTGGCGTGGAACTGCTCAGTGGAGGAGGAGGAAGGGATGCCATCCATTTGGTCTCTGTCCTTTAACCGGACGACCCGCGAGCGATCTTCTGAGCGATCGTACTTCCTGTCCACAGACACGCCACGACTTCCGTCTCGAGTGTGCCTTCTGTGGAACTCTTCCCCCTGCCTTTCATATCTCTCCACGGGATCTCTTGGTGACTTCCGTTCCAACTCTTCCAACTGTCTCTCATACGTGCTACCCCTCCTCTCTCGGCTACTCGACCTCTGATGACCCCGGCGACCCCTTGAGGAGCCTCCGACGGACGACACAAACTCCGAGCTACTACTGCTGCTGTGTCGAGACTGTCTAGATCCCTGTCCTCCCACTATATCTCGGTCACGGAAAGAACCATCTTCGTCTCTCCCGCCAAACTCCACTTCCCGTCTCTTCATCCTGTGATCCCCGCCTCGGCTGTGAGGTGAATCCTCCGTCCTTCGGCTGCGAGGTCCCAGATATCTGTCCTCGTAGCCCGTGAAAGGCTCTCCGCTGGACCTCCCGTCGATTTCTCCACGACCTCTGGGCTCCCCGCTGCAGTATCCGTCCATCTCGCGCCGGTCGCTGCTGGAGCTGCTGCTGTGCCGCACTCTCCTGCCACTCTCCTTGTTCTTTCTATCCCGGGACTCCTCCCTCCTCCTCCCACTTTCTGTCCGCTGTCCGAGGGGAGGGCTTGAGCTGGAGCGAGAATCTTCTCGGTGAAGCGTCTCTCTCCGCTTTCGCGCTGAGGAATGATGGCCGCCAGATATGCCTTCGTTGTGGACAGGGGAGGAGCCCAGGTATCCTTGACCTTCATAATCGCGTGCATCATAATCGTGTTGTTCATCCTTGCCACCAGTTTGTCGTCTGTTGACACGCAGGTTCGTGCTATCTCCTCCCTGGGAGGGATCGGTGGAGTAGTGCTGACGAGACTGTGAGCCTCCACCACGACTACTAGAAAAGTTCACGTGGTCAACTCGGCAAGGGGAATCAGAGCGAGACCTCGTTTTGCTCCGTCGGGATCCATCGCAAGAGTAGTCTCCGCCAGACAGAGACAACTTGGAAGGTCTTCGCTCCTCATCTTCTTCATACTTAAGTCGTTGTTGCTGTTGATGTTGTGGTTGCTGCTGTTGTGGATACTGGTGACTGTGGTGGTAGTGTCCAGCCAAGCTGTTACCGTCACTGTGTGGGTCCAGCCCACTACTGCCACCACCACCGCGGCTGTAGCCATCACCGTACCGGTTGTTGTTGGTGCTGTTGTTGTTTCTGCTGCGCTGTACTTCTCGCCTCTCACTGTTGGGGGAGGAAGAGGAGGGGAGTGGGTGGGACTGGGAAGAGGAGGAGGAGGAGGGGTGGGTCGCATGACCTCGGCGACTAGCCCGATCATTGACGGGTGGCGAAGAGCCTAACACAGGCATTGCTGACGATGGGGGCTCCCTCACTTCTGGAGCCATCACGTCCACCTGACTAGAGTGGCCATTAGACTGACCAGAAGAATGACCATCACGGGGCCGTGAGTGACCTTTGACAGGAGCTGAACAAACTTTCCGATGGCAGCCTTTAATGTCGGTCACTGACATCCACACGGTGATCGGGATTGCCTCCACGAATGGCACGGGACGATTTTTGAAATTCTGGACGCCCAGAAACTCCAGCCACACCTGGTCAGCGCATGCCGACCAAACGTCAGACACGGCCGCCCGCTTGAGGCTGTCGCACGACAGCTTGTGTGGGGGCAGGGTCAATGTTGACTGTGGCTGACCTGACTCTCCGAGGTCTGACGGCGAGAGCTTGACCTTGTCCGGGTTATGGGACAGCAGCGTCTTCACAGCTGTTGACGAAAGGAAAAAAAAACAACCAAACATAAAGCAACGTAACAAATTTGGGTCACAACGTGGTGAAATGAGGTGCTGGTAAATTTTTGGGCATATGGAGTTATTGGTAAAATCACAAAGCTTATTTATATGTCTTGCTCTACGTGAAAAAAATTCCCATCTATCTTAAATAGAGGTAGAAATATTTACCACTAAAGGGAGTGGGGGTCACCTGTTTTCAGGGATAAGATTAGGGAAAAAATGACAGCCAAAGTTTGGCGACTTCCAAAGCTTGAGTGTCCTTATAACCTTAAAATGTTGGGACCAATCCAGGCTAAGAATGATACAATATGTCTACAGAAAGACCAAGATATTTGGTTAAAATTATCCCTACACAGAAATTGAACTCAGGTCTACTGTATACAGCAGTAAAGTGTTTAACCACTACACCACAGATACCATTAAGGGCATTCTTCTTATACCTGGAGTAGTAGTAGTAATAATAATAAAAATAATAATAGTAAGTCGTTCAACATGAACTGATGATGACCTTTAACATAATACATAGCAAAATGGGCAGACCGCAGAAATCTTTTTTCACTATGTGCATGTTTGCCATGAGTGTGTGTTTCACTATGTGTGTTTTCGTTATGTGTGAGTTGGCTATGTAAAGTTTCGTTAGGATTCTGCTTATCATAAACGTGTTTGCTTTGGGCATGTTCACTATACACGGGTTCGTTAAGGGCGTGTTCACTACACATGTGTCTTGCTATACGTGTGTTCACTGTGATCGTGTTAATTAAACATATGTTCGCTGAGGGCGTTTTAACTATACATGTTTTTGCTAAGAATCTGTTAACTATATACGTATTCATAATTAGCATGCAAGACTGCAGCACCTCTCCAACACCTTATCTAAGTATGGAATATTCAAATTGTTGGCGTGCTGAAAGAGTAGCTGTGGGATCCACTCCTCCACACACACACACACACACACACACATACATGCACACACACACACACACAAACCTCATCACACACAAACCCCCTCACACAGACACATACGTGCTAATCCACTCACCTTTATCTAAGTATGGATTATCCGCGTCGTTGGCGTGCTGGAAGAGCAACTGTAGAACCCACTCCTCAAGCTACTCACACACACACACACACAAACACAAACACATGCACACAAACACAAACACGCACACACACACATCACATATACACAAACCTCACCACACACAAACCCCCTCACACACACACATGCATGCGCACTTATTCACTCACCTTTATCTAAGTATGGATTATCAGTGTCGTTGGCGAGCTGGAAGAGCAACTGTGGGATCCACTCCTCCACACACACACACAGACACACACACACACACAACACACCTGCGCACAAACACACACAAACCCCTCACATACACAAGAGCGTTTATTCACTCACATTTATCTAAGTATGGATTATCCGTGTCGTTGGCGTGCTGGAATAGCAGCTGAGGAATCCACTCCTCGGGCTGGTCGGCTGTAGCGGCAGCCTCATCCATGGGGAACTCCTTGCTGGACAAGAGGCGCTCGGAGGCGTACTGCTCCAGCAGCGTGCGGAGGTCCTCTCGGCCCATGCGCTCCTCCGTGCGCCGGTTACACACCACCAGCTTGGAGATCTGAAGCTGGAGAGCATCCGGCCGGTCAGGCTGGCTCTCCACCTTCTCCTCCGCTGGAATGATCACCTGGGTGTGGGATTAATTGATCGTATGAGTTGAGTTTTACCGCCTCAACAGCATGATTAAGGTCATATTTTAGAAGGCTGGCGGCTTCAACTGTACCTGCTCTTTAAATTATTTTTTTTTAAATTTTCTTTTTTTTTCTAGATAAAAGAAAATAATAATAATAATAATAATATTAACAATAATAATTATGTAGGTCATTTTTATAGCGCCTACTCCCATGTGAACACAGCCTCAGGTGTTTTACATGTCTTTCTTTTTAAGTCCAAATACAATAATTGTGAAAAAAAGAACTGTTTGTTCATAATACGAGAGAGAAAAGAGCTACGAGTAGCAAAGTACGTACCCTGGGCATAAGTAGCTCCACCTTAATGTCTTTGTGCTCCGCGGGCTTGTCCTCCCCAAAGTCCATGTCCTGTTACAACACAGAAAGGGAGAAGAAATGATTACTTAACCATATCTGTACATTGTGTTATACTATCGTATCCATACGGCGTGGGGAACTCTGTGCCACCACTTTCCAAAGAGGAAATTTTCTCGTTAATCCAATCCGTACGCTTTGCACAGCAGTCTGTCAAAATGATTTTTTGAGAAATACTGAAAGTTTCAAAGAGATCTTCGCACTAGAAGTATTTTAAAAAATAGAAGAATACAACCCCAGGGCCTACAGATATGGTTAATTTTTTAACATGTTTCATTCTCTGTTGCCGTTAAGCGTCGAAGGGAGATGCAGTTTGCAATGGTAGGCGAACTCTGCAGCTTTTTCAAAGCGGATGTTATGGTTTCTCAAGGTTTCCTTGACTCCCTAAATCCATGTTCTGCTTGGCTTACCGCTTCCTTTATGACTTAAGTACTTGGTGTTATGGGCTTTCGAGGCTGGCTGACAAAGGTGACATTAATAATAGGAGGCCAAACCATTTTATTTTCTGTTTTTCTGCGAAATGCAGGGAGGACGTTGTGCCAACAGTAAACAATTTCTTTGCATACTAAAATCTTCAGTGTTGGGGGGTAGTGGGTGGAGTGGAGGGAGCGTAGGAGAGAAATTATTGTACATGTTTTAGTACCAGTTTTATGGCACTTGCAACACAATTAGTCCCTAAGAGCGCAGAAGAGAAGACACAACAGAAAGAAGGAGGAGAGATAAAGAAGATAGATGTTTGTTCGTTTAAGTAAGAGTTTTACTGCACTTGCAACAGAATAACGTTATATGAGTGCCGAAGATCAAAGGGGTTAAAAGAGTCTAACATAAAATACAAGTTGTTGTAAGGACTATAGATGGTTGATAGGAAAGAAGGGGCAAACCACACCAGAGCACCCATCAACCACCCACCAACTAAGAAGATCATTTAGGAGGCAGGTTTCAACTCTCCAGTCAGAGGGCAAGCCTGGGTTGAGAATGATACAAATTCCAATCAGAAAGACCGAGATGCTCGATAAAAACTCGCCCCGCACGGGAATCGAAATGAAGAGTAAAGAGAATCACATCAAAACAATAACAGTCATTTGATGCAGGGAAAAACAAGGCAGACAGATCAATAGAGAGACAGAAAAGAAAGTTGACCTGCCACTGGTTAGAGTCTTTTTTTTTTATAGTTTGAGTAAAGAGAACCACATCCACGCAATAACGGTCATTTACGCAGAGAAGAAGCAAGACAGACAGACATAAACAACAGAGGGAAGGAAAAGAAGTAGGACCAACCAGTGGCACCCTCCAACCACCCGGCCCTGCCACTGGAGCCCCCTCCAACCGTGCCAAGTTTGTTTGAGAAATGATGTAGTACGTAAGTGTTTCACAGCATTTGCAACATAATTAGGTCAAATAAATGCCGAAAGTTAAGGGTGTTAGTGTTACAAGAGAGTAACAAACATAAAAAAGAAGGTGGAGCGATAAGGACGATTGATGAATAACAGGAAAGAAGGAGCAAACCACAACACACAATAATGGTCATTTGGAGCAGTGGAAAAAGAAAGACAGACAGACAGAAACAATAGAGGGAAAGTAAAGAAGAAGAGAAGAAGGACCTTCCAGTGGCGCCCTCCGACCAGACACCGTCCCAAAAGGAACTGCATCTAAACGACTGAAGTGACAATAACGCTTTACGGCTGATTACTTTCTGAAACATTCCGATTGTACCGATGTCGAAATCGATCGTTTCATCTTGCTTAAAATGTGGCAACAGACGGGAGAGATAATCGAGGAACACTTTTCTTTTTTTTTTTTTTTTTAAATTTTTGTTTTGTTAGTAAGAGTTGTAAAGCATTTACAAGACAACAAGGTCACATACGTGCTGAAGATTTACTAGAGAGTAACAAACACACAAAAGAAAGAGGAGAGGTAAGAACGATAGGTGTTTGACAGGAAAGAAGGAACAAACCACACCAGAGCACACGCCAACCACCTACAGAGAAATAATCGAGGGGCGCAATAATCGTATTTCCCCAACAGTTGGAAATAACAGAAAGACACGATTACTTGTTTTGTTTTATATTGTTTGTTTGTTTTGTTTGTTTGTTCAGAGTATAAGCACATGGACACAACTTGACAACGGCATCTTTTACAACAACAACAACTACAAAAACGCATTTGATCAAAGTAGCAGCAGCACGAATGCAAAGTGCGGTCTGACAGGGCCGTTCAAAGACCTGTGATTATTTCGTCGAGAGTGTAATAATCTGGGTGGCTTTCGGCTGCTGGAACCAGCTTATCTCTCATTTCCGTGGCTACTCCCCCCCCCCCCCCCCCCCCCGTGTCTCTTCCCAACCGCTGATCTTTTCAACATCGCTCGGCGCAGCGCTTTTCCCTTTCGTCAACCCGCAACCACCTTTCCCGTAACACGCTGAAAGCCGATTCTTTGGACACGGGGGCAAAATTTCCCTTTTATTTTATAGGGGGGTAAATCTACCGGAACATGTTTTATTTAATTAGGCGAAGTGATGTGCAGTGATAGTCGCAATAGAGAGATTGTTTTGGTCTCTCTTTACTCATCTGCACCACACGAATTTAATTGATGTTTTTCCCTGGACTCTGCCTTTACTAAAGTCTCGAATCTAGATCTAGTTGTAATCTAATTGCAGGTTGCAGATTTAATAAATTGCCGACACACAGAGAGAGAGAAAGAGAGAGAGAGAGAGAGAGAGAGAGAGAGAGAGAGAGAGAGAGAGAGAGAGAGAGAGAGAGAGAGAGAGAGAGAGAGAGAGAGAGAAGGGGGAGGAGTAGATCTTGCGAGAACTTTCGGGCAAAACGAAATGGTGACCCACGTAGTTCGGTCGATTCGAAAAGTGAAAGAGCCATAGCATCTTTGTAGACGATCAAATTAGCTTACTTTTGTGCTATAACGTCATTTTTTTTCTTTGCCTTTGTCAATTTGATCATCCACACAGATAGAAAGCATTTCGAAATTAGGAAAAACAGGTCTTGTTTCACACTGGGTGAGAATAGCCAACGCTGGCAAGTCTCACCCGGGGTGAGAGGTCAATCGTAGGGTTTTTATTCTCACCCCGGGCGAGGATAGCAATAGCCACTTCCTTACTTAAATGATTAGGTGATTAAATTTGATCTCTTTTTGACAATATAAAAGTCAATTTAAGCATCATTTCGTTAGAAAACAATGTGTTAGGTTTGCTAACTTCATAGACTTTGTGTCAAACAACACTTTTAACAAAACGAATCCTTACAAGCCTAGGCTTGGCCTTTGTAATCTCGAAGGTTTAGAAGTAGAAGAAGAAGAGTCTACTACTAGAGTCTAGTCCAATTTATTTAATCTCTGGAATGTACTGGATAACAACAGAAATCTGCAACCTGCCACTAGATTACAACTCTAGATCTAGATCTAGATCTAGATTCGAGATTTTAGTAAAGGCAGAGTCCAGGGAAAAACTTCAAGAAATTGTCGTGGTGATGAGTAAAGAGAGACCAAAACAATCTCAATAAATAATATATCGCGACTATCACGGCACATCACTTCACCTATACATGTTCCGGTAACTACCTATAAATAGATGGAAGTTTGACCCGTGTCAAAGGTTGGGGGTGGCTGACGATTGGGAGGTGGCTGCGGGTTGACGAAAGGGAAAAGCGCAGCGCCTCGGCGCACGATACTGTACGGTGCAGTGCTTCGGTTGATTTACCGGCGTCTGTGGTGTAGCGGTTAGGCGCTTCGCTGTCGCACGTAGGATACCAGAGTCCGATTCCCGAGTAGGGGAGAATCTTTATTGTCGAGTATCTCAGTCTTTCTCCTGGGATGTTGTATGTCTCTCAGACTGGTTTGACTGTGGCAGGCAGGGCCGAAAGCCGGCCTCTTAAATAACCTAAATATTGTCCATGGGGGTGGGAAAACACCTACCTTGAAAAAAGAAATCGGTTTCTTTGCAACAATTTCGCTAGTTTCAGGTAATCGTTGCCTCGTAGAAAGGCTTTGTTTCATCTCTGTTTATCCCTAAAACTGACTTTTTTGTGAGGCATGCTGAACCCCTTTACTGCGAAGTCTGAGACTGTCTCGATCTCTTTCATTACATAATGAACCAGGCCTAGGGGTAGTACACTGTAGCACATTTCTGCGTTACACGAGCCTAGATGTTTACCGCATCGTAGCTAATTTCTTTTTCAATGTTGGTGAGTTTTTTTTCTCCACGCCCCTATCGATACAAATTGGGCCATTTAGGAGACAGGCTTGTTAGGGCCAACTTGAGCTGAGAATGAAGCAATATCTCAGCAGAAAAAACGAAATAACATGTTTCTCCCCACTCGGAATCGAACTGGGGTCTCCTGTGTGCGACAGCTACATTACAAATGCCAGTCATCAGTTCCTTCCGGTTGTTTTTTTTTTTTTAACGGTGTTGTTGAAGACCATCCCCGGCTCTACTCGCCAACATTTGCAGTCCATTCGGAAACCAATATTATTTTTCTTATAAACACTTTATACCCGACTACTTGTATTGCGTTTGATTGGGTTTGAGTAACGAGCAGGGGTTAATATATTACTCTGTTTTTTCCAGGGTAGACGTGTTACAATTGATTGAAAGCTTCAAACAACGGGATCTAACAAAACAAGATCACCGTTAGATCCAGATCTAGACATCAGACGATGGGTATCGAAAGCCAGAAACTCATACAGTAAACAGCTAACGTGGCTAAGAGATATCGTGCAGTTTTCCCCGAGTCAGATACTATGATTACATCGCAGCTTCACAATTTGCGCATCGTTGAATCTGAACATCTTGTTCTGCATTTGAAATGACAAAGACAAATTTAATTTCTCCAGCGTTTACATTTGAGCTTTTCTGTGTTTATATCTGAGCTGGCATTTGTTGAATGTGCACGGTGTAAGTGGAATTTATTTAACAATTTCGATATTAGATATTTGGTCATTGTTGCATTTGGACTCTCAATGGTGGTGACATTTGATCGGGAAAAGGTGTGCTTCTAGATCACACACTGCCATGGCCAACGCTCTTTGCTCTTTGTTTTAAAAATACCCCCCCCCCCCCCCCTTTCCAGAAAATAGAAAGGATCCGCTGATAAATGTGCTTTTGTTTAAGTAAGTGTTTTACGGCACTTGCAAACACAATATGGTCATATGTGCACACTATGGGCCCCTCCATTACGCTCATATGGGTATATGGGTGTTTGTGGGGGAGGGGGTGGGGGCAAACATCAGTCTCGCTATAGTACAGCCCTTTGCTTGGCTCACACTGAGCCAAATTGTACGCTCCATAGGCACCAGGAAATACGCCAGGGCGCAATAGCCTTTTGCACGTTGACAGACAATCTTAAGGCAGTATGCAGGATACAGCTTAAAATTTTTTAAAGTAGTTTTGCGGCGCTCGCAACTGCATAATGTCATTTGAGCGCCAAGGGGTGGGTGTCAACAGAGAAGTCCTTACAGGGAATCAGACTTACTCTGCTCACCTCTCTAGCTTCAACAGCACAAGCTTTGCTTCAACTATCAAGCTTTGCCTGGGCCGCAAACCCAGAAGATGAAAGATAAGATAAGATAAGATAATACTTTGTTGTCCCAGAGGGGGGGGAGGGAGAAGTATGATCTTATATTATGTAATATATATTGCCCAAGTACTGCTCCCCTCTTTTCAGGCTTTGACTTCATTGAAATGCTCCAAAAAGAGACAAGGTCAATACTTTTTGGAGTCACAGAAGATGCAAGGGTATGTCTTTTTATTTTACATGACTGGTAGGGATATTTTCTATTCTTTATGGTAGCGGTAGCGAAAGATTTATAACTTTGAACTTTGTCCAGCAAGCGACCCGATGCCCTACTCTTCTGCGGCGTTCAAACACCAAGAGATTTTTAAAGCGCACAATGTGCACATGGGACCTGATCTTACCTACCCTCGATCAAGGGGCTGAAGGAAGAAGAAGTTTGAGTAAATGGATTTAAAAAAAACTGAGACAGATAGACAATTAAACAAATAAGCAGAATAGGAACAGAAGAGGAAGACAAAGAACAATAACAAACATTAGGACATGCCAAAATGGACAAGGTTCGAACCCGCACACTCGGCACGAGCACCGTACTTCACTCAACAGTGCGCGCGCTTGGCATCGACATTTTGAGAGAGGTCAATAAACATTGGAGGCTATATGAGTGCACAGTCTATGATATCACAATACAAGTCTACGCATTCAACACACAACAAATCGCTACCTCGGAATTACAAAGTTCTATCTGATATTTTTATCCGTTTTGAGTTACTAAGACCAAGAAGTCAGAAACCAAATATTCTATCTGTTTTGTCAAAATCGTAACATTTTTTGGAATCGTTATCAAAATTTTCAAAACAATAACATTCCAATAGCTTTTGTTTTAGTAGAGTGTTTTACAGCGCTCGCAACTGCATAAGGTCATTGAGCACGAAAAGGATGTCAATAGAGAAGTCCTTACAGGGAATCAGACTTACTCTGCTCACCTCTCTAACTTCAAAAGCACAAAATCTGCTTCGACTATCAAGGCACCCCAGAAATAGCGGGTCACAACAGTGTGACAATCATACAAAAGAAGTAGAGGAAAAAAACGACGATAGTAAGGACTAGGAAAGAAAAAGCAGCAGTTCCCTGTTGTAGGTCAGGCACAGTTATGAGCATGACATAGATTAATCAGCCCAATTACAATTCTACTGCGCAGAAAACTCGAGATGTTAATGTCTCCCCTTTGGGAATGGCCTAAAGACACTTAAGTCAGTGGCACCGCCCCCCGGGGGGGGGTGGTCAATAGCTGTACATGGTGTGAAACTCAACAGTGTTTACGACAATTTTTCTCAAAACAAAACTCGGTACTGGGCAGATAGAACTTTGTAATTCTAGAGTGGCGACAAGTCTACGCATTCAAGACAAAACAAGTTCGCCCTGACAGGCAAGGTCGGAGCGCCCTCTCTCCCAAATCACCGACACCGTTTCGCTGAGGGAGCAGATTACCACAGTCAATCATTCCGCGCTTCCTCCCCTCCATGCCTTCAACGAGGCTGCGGTCAAGGTCGATCTCGTGATTTCTGACCTTGAAAGTTTAATTAAGCAAAGAACC
>NW_004797655.1:670309-671823 GCF_000002075.1 Aplysia californica
ACACACACACAAACGCACATCAACACACAAGTGAAAATGTGGGTACAATGGCACTAGATTTAATGAAACGAAAGGACATTCACTCCTCAATTACACTCAATCTATTTGCCCGCTCCCCCTCCCCACCACCACCTTTTTCTTTTCACAAGATCCACTACTGATTCTTTTGATTAGAGAAGGCTCCTCTTTCACTCAAACAGCAAACCAAACAATCTGTGCCAGCATGCAGCACTCTATGAATATCCATAGGCCATTGTTTGTTTATTCGTTTGATTGTTTGAGTAAAGAGGAGCACATCGACATGACAATGGCCATTACTAGCAATGAAAAAAGGCAAGATAGACAGTAAAAAAAGAGGGAAAGAAAAGAAGTAGGACTACCAGGGGCGTCCTCCAAACACCCGCACAGCTAAAAGTCAAAGCGGGTGCCCAGAAAAAATGACTACAGTTAGAAAAAAAGTTATTATAGTAAGCGTTTTACCGCACTTGCAACACAGTTAGATCATAAAAGTGCCGAAGACTAGAGGTGTTACAAAGAGTGACAACATAAAAAAGGAAAAGGAGTGATAAAGATGTTGGATGAGGAAAAAAGGAGCAAACCAAACCAGAGCACCCACCAACCACCTACCAGCAGAAAGTACAGCCGTTCAGTCTCGGCAGGGTGGTATCGGGCGTTTCTAAATTTTGGGCATATATGGAGTTATTGGTACCGTTATCACCTGAAAGCTTAATCAGTTGTCTTGCATTAAAATTTCATGAATTAAAAAGTTCCTATCGATTTTGAATAGAAGTCGAGATATTTGCGACTGAAAGAGGTGGGGGTTGACAGGTGTCAGAGGTAAAAGGGGCAAGAAAATGGCTTTCCGCGTTTTAGTGACCTCTACAGCTTGAGTGTCCTTGGAAACTACCAATTTACATTTGTAGCCTTTCATCAGGCTTTTCAATAAATTCCACATAGATATGTTTTAAATGGACACAAAAGGTGTTGGGGGAAAAAAAAGACACAAATTGTCCTTCGGGCGGCTAAATATCGGTTTTTCCCATTTCATTATTTTGACGAGCGCCTGATTTCCCCATGAGGCGACACAATGCTATTAAAGTAAGTACATGTATTTCACAGATTACTGGACGAGTGAACGAAAGAAGTTGTCAAGGTAGCAGAAATTCTTCGACAAAAAGGCTCATCATATTACACGAAAATCAAGTAACTTGACGGAAACAGATAAGAAATAAAACGCATGTATATGTCTTTTTTTTTTCAACTTTACGTGGGCTTTACAGCACTTGCAACTTTGAATGGTTCAATTTCTAAAAATACGAGTTATCACGAAATGGAAATCGTGATGGTGTCAATTTAATAGCTTGAAACCCTCACGAATTTCAGTAAGTGAGATTACCCATTTTTCCATCGATCCCTCCATATGTCTTAAAAGTGCCCAAGATTAGAGGGGCTCTCGAGGCCTAGAGGTTAAGGTGTTGGCCTCTCCTTCAAAGTTCGCGGGTTCGAATCCGGGT
>NW_004797655.1:680052-681633 GCF_000002075.1 Aplysia californica
TAAAATAAAGTTTAAAAAAAATTAATTTAAAAAAGTCTGACAAGAATAAACGACGCTGTTACATAAATTTACGAACAATGATTGAAAGCGAGCCGAATAAGTGCACCACGTACCTTAACTAATAAGGGTCGTCTAAGCTCAGAGCAGCATACAGCGAAATCAATTATGTACCTGCGTGTCTAATTGATTAATTAATTAATGCTTCGTAGAAATATACACCAAAGGCGCTTTCGGTTACCTCACGCCCAACTGATGTTGCGCAGTTTACCGCTTTCTTATAGAGAGACACGTTGGACATGAGAAAAAAATGGAACGGTTTTTTTTTATTACGCCTCCATTGACACAGATTAGATTTATGATCTAGGAGTAGGGGGCGAGTTTCCGAGCCTGCTTGTATCAGGGCCAACCGGGGCTGAAAAGGATACAACATCACAGCAGAAAGACCCAACCGAGATACTTGATAAAACTTCTCCCCACTCGGGAATCGAACTCGGGTTGTTTTTTTTTTAAATTTTAGTAAGAGCTTTACGGCACTTGCAACACAAAAAGGTCATATAAGTACCGAAGATTAGAAGTTTTATAAGAAAGTAACAAACATAAAAAAGAAGGAGGAGAGATAAAGAAGATAGTTGTTTGATAGGAAACAAGTAGCAAACCACACCAGAGCACCCGCCAACCACCCACGGGTTTTTCTTCATGAGACAGCGAAGCGCTTTATAGCCGCTACAGCACAGTAGGACGTTGAACTCCAGCAAACAAAAAAGTGCGTTCCCTACATACATTGCACTCGATTGGAGATTGTGAACAGCGAAAGTGAAAGTAAACATTGCAGCAAGAAGAAGAACAATCAACAACCAAACAACTTGTTTGTTTGAGTAAAGAGGAGCACATCGATACAATAACGGTCATTTAGAACTGGGGAAAAGTAAGACAGAAAGATAGACTGAAAAAACCCCCCAGCCAATAACCAAAGGACGTGCTTGTTAAGAGAAAAAAGAAGCACGTCCATACAACAATGGCCATTTAGTGATGTTGTTTTTGTTATAGTCCCCTCGACGCCCTAGAGGTACAACAGGACGAATGAAAGCAAAAGTTTTAGTTTTAGTATGTTGAAGCACTTAACACACAATAAGATGTGTTTCATATCTTCATATAAGTGCCGAAGATTACAGGTATTACAAGAGAGTAACAAACACAAAAAAGAAAGAGGAAAGATAAGGACGATAGATGTTAAATAGGAAAAGGGGCAAACCACCCCAGAGCAACCGCCAACCACCCACAGTGCTGTTGTATCTTGATGTGGTTGGTGAGTTTGTTGGGTAAAAAGAAGCTCATCGACACTATAATTATCATTTAGTGCCGGGGGAAAAGTAAGATAAACAGACAAATAGACAGAAACAATAGAGGGAAAGTAAAGAAGTAGAACCTACCAGTGGGGCCTCCCAACCACCAGCAGACAGACAGAAACAACATAGAGAAAGTAAAGAAGTACAACATACCAGCAGCGCCCCCCACCCCCCCTCAAACCACCTGCCAACCGGTGCTGAAAAGAACAACACCAACGGTTTTATTTCACCAATC
>NW_004797655.1:682213-684551 GCF_000002075.1 Aplysia californica
GGGAGGGGGGGGGGGCAGAAAGTGGAGAGAAAGCAGACATCAACATGGTCAGAGAGCAGGAAATGATGTGAAAGGATACTATTTTAGAGAAGAAAATGTTCCGCCCCTGTCACTACTGTCAGGTTTCGAGGCGAACACCGTATCTCTTGACCACGACAGCCCCCTGAGTGGGAGTGGGGTGAACGAACACTTCATGATGTTTTTTAGTTTTAGTAGAGGTTTTACGGCGCTCGCAACTGCATAAGGTCATATGAGCGCCAGAAGATTAGAGGCGTTACAAACGAGTAACAAACATAAAAAAAGAACAAGAGGAGATAAGGACGATATTTTTTTTTTAATAGGAAAGAAGGAGCAAACCACTCCAGAGCACCCGCCAACCACCCACGCTTCATGATACTTTGTTGACTTTGTCAAAGGAAACAAATAATTTGGCTTAACTCTCTCGTGATCCCTGGTTCATATTTAATTCAATGATTTAATTGTAGGTGTTTTCTACGCCCCCATCGAGGCAATTTAGATCATTCAAGAGACATGACGATAAAAAAAAGGTTTCCTGTTGCACATCGTGGTGAAATCAGGCGCTCGTCAAAATTATGAACTTGAAGAGATCGACATTTTTCTGGCAATTGGGCAACTTTTACTTGGTGATTTTGTTTTCTTTTCGTTTTTGGCACACGACCTGTTTTATCCATCTAAAGACACATTTCTGGGTGGATTTTACAGACAACGTTGATCAAAGGCACCAAGCTTCGGAAGTCACCAATCTTTGGCGGCCATTTTCTCGCTAACTTTAAATCTCCTACCAGGGGACCACACCTCCTTCAACTTCAATCTCCCACCTTTTTCCATCTCTATATGACATAGGTGGTTGCTTGTTCCTTTTTCATCAAAAGCAAAAGAAACGAACAAGCTTCAAGATCATATCAATAACTCCGTCTGCACAAAAATTGGTGAGCGCCTATTCCACCGTGCCGTGGCACATTTCATGAGACGACAAATGGTACTGACACAATACAGCGCAAGAAAACGGTTTTAGTTTAGTTTTAGTAGAGGTTTTACGGCGCTCGCAACTGTATAAGGTCATATGAGCGTCAAGGGGTGGATGTCAACAGAGAAGTCCTTACAGGGATTCAGACTTACTCTGCTCACCTCTCTAGTTTCAACAGCACAAAGTCTGCTTCGACAATCAAGGCAGCCTGGAAATAGCGGGTCACAAGAGTGTGACAATTATACAAAGAAGTAGAGGAAAAATGACCATAGTAAAGATTAGGAAAGAAAAAAGCAGCAATTCCCTGTTGCAGTTCAGGCACAGTTATGAGCCAGACATTGATGAATCAGCCCATTTACAATTACAATTCTACTATGCACAAGAACTCAAGATGTTAATGTCCCCACCCCCCTTTGGGAATGGCCTAAAGACACTTCAAGTCAGAAGCACCGCCCCGGGGGGTGGAAAACTGTTTGTGCAAAAAAAAGTCAATTAATTATAATTAACAAAAATAAAACAAACAGAATAAAACAAAACAATAATAAAACCAAACAAATAGAAGTGCATTGACACTAGTAGTACATTAAAAGGCTTACTCCTATTTCAGACCGCTGCAAAAATTTTAACGGCCCTGGTGTTCCAAACATTAACACTGAATTATGTGACAATGTACTTTGAGCATGACGATGCTATGCAGTGCAAACCACTCCTCACTCACAGACAGAACATAAGAATCAAAACAGTTGGCTTAGCTAGAACGAATTCCCAAGAGAAATCCTGGTCAAAAAAATTTAATTAAGAGAACGAGGGACAACGTTACAACGGTAGAACGTTGGGCATTGTGCAGGCAGACTTAAAAAGACAACTGGCGACAAAGGTATTACTTATAGAAACTCGTGAAAGGTTTTACTTTTTGCAAACGGCGAAAGAGTTCCAAGGAAAAGATTTATACTTTAAACACGAGAAAGATTTACTTTTAGAAGTTCGTGATTTATTTATTTTATGAAATTCTGAAATATTTACTTTCTGGAACTCGCACAGGCTTTCTGAAACTCGTGAAAGATTTACTTTTTGAAAGTCGAGAAAAATTTCCTTAAAAAATAACAAACCTTTTTGAAGCTTACAAAAGATTTACTTCTTGAGCCTCCTGAAAAAGTTACGTTTTATAACTCGTCAATATTTACGTTTATAAAGGTTTCCTTTTTTGAAACTCGTGAGGGATTATTTCCTTTTGCAGCCTGAGAAAGAATTGCTTTGTGAAAAGTAGATTGCTTTAACCATTTATTCACCGATTTGCTTTAACCATTTATTCACCGAGTATGTTCCAACAAAACCCAGAACAACATTTTA
>NW_004797655.1:687019-689304 GCF_000002075.1 Aplysia californica
CACTCGGGGACTGTGCAGTCCTCTAGCGCTACCCACTCGGGGACTGTACAGTCCTCTAGCGCTACCCACTCGGGGACTGTGCAGTCCTCTAGCGCTACCCACTCGGGGACTGTGCAGTCCTCTAGCGCTACCCACTCGGGGACTGTGCAGTCCTCTAGCGTTGCTTTTGGCACTGGGGGATTGAAAAGAAACAACCTTTGACCTTTGGATCGAGTTCAACAAGCCATCATCGGACAGATCTAGATCCTACTGATACATTATATCTAGACTAGATCTAGTTATAAGTCAGTTAAGTTAATTAGTATGGTTGGAGAATCTATATCTAGAGCCAAACACTGTTTATTTAAGGCGAATTTATTAACTATGAAGATAGGTTTGTTGATCTATCTAGATCTAGACTCTAGTTGTACTTACTTATACTTATGACATAGACTGTAGACTACACTACATGGTAGGTCTACTTTTCTTCAATTAAAAAAACCGCAGTCTGTGTATATAATATCTAGGCCTAGATCTAGATCTAGGCCTAGTAGTAGTTCTAGTACTAGTATTACTAAAGATTCTCTACTTCCAAGGTACTGTAATCCTTCTTTGGGCTGGGTGAGAATACTCCACATAATATTATTCTCACCCGGTTTTTTCGTTTCCGCTCTTTTTAGATCTAGATCTAGATCTAGAATCTAGATCTAGATCTATTTCGCTTATGTTTTCAGTTTTTGTGCAGTCCCCTTACAAGTTCCATTGCAATATCCTGGTAGTTGAGAATCTTTGGTATTACTAAACTAGATCTAGGAGTAGATGTTATATATTATAGACACAGACTGCACATTTTTAAATTAAAGAAGTGTAGGCTTACCATGTAGTGTAGTCTATACAGTGTAAGTCATAAGTAGCACTACTACTAGATCTAGATATCTAGAATCTAGATCTAGACTAGATCTAATCAAGATAGATCCTATTCTAGATCAAGCAACCTGTCGACATAAATTATAAATTATCCTTAAATAACCCGGGTTTGGCTCTAGATCTAGATTCTCCAACCACACCCATTAACTTAACAGTTACTAGATCTAGATCTAGATTCTATGTATCAGTAGGATCTAGATCTAGATCTACAATGTACGAACTATTACAATATCATAGGCTAGATCTAGAACTAGAATCTAGATCTAGATCTACACTAGATCTAGATCTAGATCTAGATCTACGTCAATTCTACTGGATCAACAAACCTTTCGACATTCGCTTTTCACAAACAAACAAAAAAAACAACAACAACAAAAAAAACAACTAGTGGATGACTCTACCATACTCATAATTTTTTTCAAGCAGAACATCATAGCGGCCAAAAACATCGCCAACAGTCAAATCAAACATCATGTTGTCAATTTGTCATGGGAGGACATTTATATGTTGTTGGTGTCTAATGATGGCTTGTTGACCTCGATCTAAAGGTCAAAGGTTGCTTCTTTGCAGTCCCCCAGTGCCAAAAGCAGCGTTAGGCGACTGCGCAGTCCCCTAGCGTGTAACGCTGTACAGTCCCCTAACAATTTCCATAATAATTAGACACTGAGTTGGTAGGGCCTGCATGAAATGCCGCATCAGACGGGATCACATCGAACTGTGAACTTAGCGTCTTTGTTTCCCTGACCATCGAAGCATTGTCGCTACCTCAGAATTACAAAGTTCTATCTGCTCAGTACCTACTTTTGAAAAATCTGACGTCAAAGATCTTGAGTTTAACTACATTTTTAAAATGCAGTTCTTGGAATATATCGATAATAACTCCAGACAATCTTACGATTTTACTAGAACGGATAGAACATTAATTGGTTTTCGATCTCATGGTCTTAGTAACTGAAAACGGCTACAGATGTCAGAAAGCTGTAATTCAGAGGAAGCAGTTGTCTGTCATCTCAACACCCGAATATGCCAGACCCACTAGCCGCACGCTCATATGACCTTATTACGTAGTTGCAAGCGCCGTAAAACGCTTACCAAAAACAAACCAGCAAGACATTGGATTTTAACTGGTGCAGTCACAACGCAATGGTGCGTTATGGCAGGAGCGATGCACTTGGAGACAGAAGGCTATAAATTTTGGACAGGTAAGGCTGAAGAGCAATGCACCGGCGTAGATCTTGAGACCCACGACAGGGTAAGTGAAAATGACATGGCCCATGCCAGTGTGATCGGTCGTCAAGGTTGACCACGTTTTGCTTGCTATAAGTCATTAACCCCAACTAGTGTCACGTCAGTTTATTTTTAAAGTAAGGAGGGGGGGG
>NW_004797655.1:695054-696702 GCF_000002075.1 Aplysia californica
CATCGACACAATAATGGTCATTTAGCGCTGGGGAAAAAAGTAAGACAAACAGATAGAAACAACAGAGGGAAAGTAAAGAAGTAGGACCTGATAGTTGCGCCCTCCAACCGCCAGCGTAAACACTAACTGAAGCACCACCAAAATAATATTTTCCACTTCATGACCAGTATTACTTTCGTGAAAGGAAAGGCGTAAAAATCCCCAAAACTAGATTTGCAACACAATTTTTTAAAAGTGGAGCCCCTTTTAATTACTTTGATCGCCAGTGTAATAAGTACGTGCCAAGCTTTTCGGCATGGAAAAAAAAAAGTCGGCTCTCGGCTCAGTCGGCATGAGACTTGGCTATCACGATGATGGGCCTAAAGTTCGAATACTAAATGGGGTGTTCTTGAACTTTGTGCACAATTTTAACAAATTAGAATAAAAAAGAAGTTACCCTGTAGCGGTCCGGATTTTCAAAGTTTTTCACCAACCCGATCCAACCCTATCGGAGACAGACGATACATTCAGATGTGCCGCCAGTTACATAATCTTACACTAGTAATGCAAGGCGCCGTAATTTAATTCAGTGGAGTCCACCTTAACCGAAGACACTTAGTCCAGAAACAACTGTAAATCAGAAGGATATAAAATGCCCAATTCTCCTCGCTTCTTTTTGAGCAACCTCTCTAAACCGTAAACCGGACAAACCGAAGAAAATTAGGCGGTACTGAAGATTTCGGTTTCAGCGGACTCAACTGCACATAGTAAATTTACACACTGCATCGTACCGAAAAGAAAATTCTGAATTTCTTTTTAAAATACTGTTGTTTTTACGCCCCCATCGACACAATACTATCGAACAAAACAAAAATTCCCTTTCACAAACCGTCTATCTCACCCCATAACCCCTCATCCCTCCCTCCCCCCTTCCAAACCAGTTTTCCTCCTTTCATTCCGCTCTTGTTCCACATTCGCTCACAGCCCGCCTAAAACAATCAATCTACGTCCTCACATTCACGACTGCGCTAGGCTACTTTTTACTGCGCCCTGTGAGCTCGGAGTTTGTCCGGAAAGTAATTACAAGCAGACCGCCACAGGCTGGGGGCTCTTCTTTTGTTTCTCTCTGAATTGTTCAAACTGTCTGTGGTTAGTTGGCGGGTGCTCTATCTCGTGCGGTTTGCTCCTTCTTCCATATCAAACTCAAACCATCTATCGTCCGTATCTCTCGTCCTTCTATTTTTTTGTGTTTGCTACTCTCTTGTAACACCCCTAAATCCTCGACACTTATATATGACCTAATTGTGTTGCAAGTGCACTGTAAAACTCTTACCCAAAAAAAACCCCAACGAAACTGTTCGCGAACTAACTAAAAGCACAACCGACTCTGAATGTTTTGTTTGATTCTGTTTGTTTTTGTTTTTGTTTTTGTTTTATAATAAACGTTTTCTGGCACTTGTAGCACAGTCACACCATGTAAGTGCCGAAGATTAGTGGTGTTACTGGAGTGTAACATACAAACAGAAAGAAAAAGAGAGGGGTATGGGCGAAAGCAAATGTTTTACGGCACATGCAACACAACCAGGTCATACAATTGTATAAGAGCCGAAGAATAGACATGTTACTAAAGAGTAACATTTAACAAAAAGAGAGAAGGGAAAGGGGGGGG
>NW_004797655.1:700550-711909 GCF_000002075.1 Aplysia californica
TGTGTTGATGTGTGTGTGTGTTGATGTATGTGTGTGTTTGTGTACGTGTTGAGAGAGAGAAAGAGGGGGGAACATAGTGTGTGATCAGTAAGTGCGGAAGTGTGTGGGGCAGGAAGTTCTGGGGGTGGGGGTGAAGAACTGAACACAACACGAAAGACATCGACTTCTGGTGGAACGGTCGGAGACTAACGGAAAAGGAAAGCACTATTCCCAGCGACTCTGGGAAAAAGCCCAGAAACTATTCTCAGTGACACTGAGAACAGACAGGCCCATTAGATCTATTGTTCCCACACTGATGTACATGGGTACGATGGTGATGGGTTACTAAATACTAGACTAGACTGTATCTAATGTAGATCTAGATTTTAGATCTATCTAAACTAAAATAGATTCTGGTATGAGTGGAAGAATTTGTTTAAGAAAAGGAATGGTCATTCTATGCTTGCTTGTTATTCAGTCGTAATTTAAATGTACGTGTAGATGTAGGTCTAGGTCTACATACGGATTTTGGAGACCACGGTAAAGGACAGGTAGAAATCCTTCCCGATTCTTCTTCCTTCTAGTTCTAGATCTAGATCTAGATCTATACCATGGTCAAGTCTAAGCAGTAAGTAAGAAAAGAGAACAAAAGTACTGAACTGAAGAGAGAAGAGAGTCAACAGTGCAAAGACTTCTGATTTTTCTATGAAAAAGAGTTCCGTTGTTACTGGGAATAGTTTCTGTACCTATCCCCAGTGTCACTGGGAATACTCACTTCCAAAATTAATGTGCAGTAGTCTGGGTCACTTGAGACGAGGCAATATAATCTACGCTCTAAGAACGCCACAGATCAAGAAACCCAACCGCATGAAAAACGGGCATTCTCAATCAACTCCATCTGAGCTGCAATAATAGTTATTGCTGCGAGCGTTTGGTTTGTTAGCGCGATAACAGACACATGAAACCACGATCAGATTAGGATCAAGATAAGCATGAGGAGAAAAAACAAACCCATCAACCCAACTAAACAACAAAACATCAACAACAAAGAAACGGTATGGGCAAACCACACAAACAACCTAACACGTCACTCATGACAACGCGCTTTGTTTGGGTTGTTTGAGTAACGAGAAGGACATCGACACATTACCGGTCATGTAGTGCTGGGGAAAGGTAAGACAGACACACAGACAGACAGTTTAGTTTTAGTTAAAGTTTTACGGCACTTGCAACACGACAAGGTCATATAAGTGCCGAAGATTAGAGGCGTTACGAGAGGGTAGCAAACACAGAAAAGAAGTAGGAGAGATCAAGACGATAGATGTTTGATTGGAAAGAAGGAGCAAACCACACCAGAGCACCCGCCAACCACCCGCACAGACAGACAGAAACAAGAAAGCGATAGTAAAGAAGTAGGACCCACCAGTGGAGCCCTCCAAAGAAGTAGGACCCACCAGTGGAGCCCTCCAACCACCCACGACAACGTGCTGATACGGTACAAATATCGTCACAATCCTGGTAGTGAAGGGCAAAGAACGAGCACAAAAGGCAACCCCCCCCCGGACACACACACACACACACACACACACACACACACACACACACACATCGCACTTAATAATAATAATAATAATAACAACAACAAAAATAATAATAATAATAACAATAATAATAATAATAACAATAATAATAATAATATACCACTTACACTGCACATCACCATCTTCTAAAAACACCCAATACGCAGTACGTTCAAAAACATTATATCAAATTTTACTTGGCAGATGTCCACGTAGAATATAATATTATGACAATAAACGGGCAGGGAGAAAAAGACATGGAGGAAAAAAAGACACGGGGGAAAAAAGAGCAACGTTGCTATCGACGGTAAATGAAGAATTTTAAAAAAGCGGCCAGACCACAGGCTAAAAACGGTACAGAAATTCGATCAACTCAGGAAAGACCTCCCCGTACACTGCCGGGTTCATCAGTAGAATCAGATAGTTTCTGGTATAATAATACGCCAGCCAAAGCGTGAAATGACAACGTCAAAGCCAACACGCGGAAGCCCACTAATTTTACGATTGACTTTTCATTAGACTTGCAGCTGGAAGAAAGAAACAAACAAACATACCCAAAGAAAAAAACAACCCAAATGAAATAACCCCAGTTAGTTCAAAAAGCTCTATGACTGTGTATTACTTTTGCTTAAAAAAAAACCCCTAATAACCCCCCCCCCCCAAACTAACAGCAAAAAGGGCGCGTGTAAAAAATCAGGCATAGAAAAATGTTTGAGATTTCTGCCCTCAGATGCTGACCTAGACTCTTCCATTATTTAATTCTTTCTTCTTTTTTTTCTTTTCTTTTGTTCCAGATCGACGCCTTTTAGTCTTATTAATTTGCTCAATGTTAGTCTATGCCCCACAGCATGAATACTACCGTAGCAACTTGTTTTTATGTTATTTTTTTTCTTGCGATATATTTTAAGCATTAAACACTTCTGAAAATTCTCCGGATGAGTTTTCCATTCTTGTTGGGGTACTTTAAGAATAAATCCTACTGAAACAGCTTCGGATGATTTTTTTCATTCCTTTCGATAAATAAATATATATGCTTTATGTTCTTTTTATTTGAAGTAATGCAGCAGATTAAAAAAAGAGTGCCTAATTTTTTTCTTCTTTTCCACAGGCAAAATCTGCAGCTTACATCATAGTATTCTATTCCGTCAGCCTGCTATTCAAGTGCTCAGGTCTACAGACTTCGGCAAGGATCGTACAATTCAGTCTTTGCCCTGACCTCGCAAACCCCGCGCACGAGCTCGCAAACTCTGTCTCTGATCAGCAAAACACGCACATGGCACCATAAGCCACGCCCACAATCTCACAAACGGTGTCGACGGGCCCTTAGACCCCGCCCACGAGCTCCCAAACAACCCTAACCCTAACCCCAGGAAATAAAAACGACGCTTTACGCCCAAACACACACACACACACACACACACACACACACACACACACACACACACACACACACACACACACACACACACACACACATACACACACACACACGCGCGCACGCACACACACAAACAGGGATAGATAGATAGATAGATAGATAGATAGATAGATAGATAGATAGATAGATAGATAGATAGATAGATAGATAGATAGATAGATAGATAGATAGATAAAGAGAGAGAGAAGTATAGACACTCACAGACAGAGACAAAGACAATCAATCAATAAACCAATCAATCAATCAAGCAAGCAAGCAAACCAAACAACTAACCAACCCACCAACCAACCAACGAACCATGTGCACAAACAACAACCACAACAACACCACCAGCAGCACCACCGGCACGGGGTCCGCACCAGACTTCCAGCTCTCCCACGACCTGCGTGTGGTGCACGCCGTCTGCGCCTCGGCGCTCGCACTCCTGGGCACCACGGGAAACCTCGTCTCCGCCTACCTCATCTGCAAGGAGGGCCTGTGCACGCGCTCGCCTGCCATGATGCTCATCCTGAACCTGTGTCTGGCCAACCTGGTGAGCACCACGATAGCCCTGCCCATGATCGCGCTCAACACCATGAGCGACGGGTGGATCTACGGAGACATCGTCTGCAAGGTACGGATCTAAAGTAGCTATTTATTATTTATTTATTATCTTTGGCGAGCCGCTCACAGCAGCTTGCAGTCGGAACAGCTGTACCGGTGAGCCGCTGGGTGCGGGTTGGGCACATTCCTTTACGACGACTTCGACGTTATAATAATTTTCGGCAATAAGCAGGCCTCATTTATCGTGAGTATTTTTTATTAGATTAAGAACTACCAAAAACAGGTTTATTTGTTTTGGTTTAGAGACCAATTTAGTGACCTAAATATATAATATGTCAAATGTAGGTTTGGTACCAAATGAGGGCTCCGGCATAGAGAGGGAAAACGCCCCCCAGAGAGAGAGAGAGAAAGCTTGCTTGTTTGTTTTGTTTGAGTAAAAGAGAAGCACATTGATACAATTACGGTCGTTTAGCGCTGAGAAACAGAGAAACAGACACACAGACACAACAGAGGGAAAGTAAAGAAGTAAAACCTACCAGTGGCGCCCTCCAACCACCCGCACTGGTCGAGGTATGTGTATTGTACGTGTATCCGGGTAAACGTCCCTCTAAACACTCTCATGTTACTTAATACTGGCAGCTTATTGCATAACGGATTGGGTTGATTAATGGCGGCTTCAGTTCACATTACGAACAGACCCCTCCCAAGCTGGGTCAAAATTGACAAACAACGGAAAACTTGGATCGGCGCGCGGTGTTATAGTATACAAAAACTTACCACTCACAACACAGCCTTCCTACTATCAAACATCTATCGTCCTTATCTCATCTATGGTACGTAACTTTATAATTTGTAATGATTTCTTTTCTTCCTAATATGCCAGCTTCTCACTCGCCTTCCCCACCAAACACACCTTTATTCCCTCCCCCCTCCTCCGATTTATTCGGCTATGTCCAGCATAGAGGCTATAATATACTCTATTCTGTCGATGAATGTTACAGCCCACTTTATCTAGTTTTTGTAAGACAAGGCACGAACTCGACAATGAATGAAAGAAGACTTGCTTACTAAGGAAAGAGAGTTCCAAATATGGGGTTTAAAGTTACTTTTACCAAAAGGGCAAATGTCTACAATTACTTGTATTCCTCTGCGATTACTATCTATTTATTTATTTATTTAAATACATTCTTTTATCATTTTATTTATTAATTTATCATTTGATTTATGTCTTATTCATTTATTATCTTATATTTATTTACATATATTTCATTTATTTATAATTTTATTTATTATTCATTATTTCTAAATCATTTAAATAATTACTGAATGTATTTTAAATTTCTCTGCGGCTCTTCCCCAGCTGTTCGGGTACGTGGTGTACGTGGCCATCACGGCGGAGGTGCTGATCCTGTTCAACGTGACGCTGAGCCAGTACCTGATCGTGGTGCACCACGTCACCGACCGGGACATCCTGGGCCGGAACCGGCGCCGCAACCTCTTCCTCATCCTCATTTTCCCCTGGGTCCTGGGCCTGGCCGCCTACAGCCTGCCGCTCGCCCAGGTGTGGGACGAGTTCGGGTTCGAGCCGTACCGCGGCTACTGCACGCTGCTGAACCCCGACGGCCTTACCGGGATTCGGTCGGTGTTGGCCGTGCTGGTGATCGTGATGATGGTGGTAGAGTGCTGCTACTGCTACCCGGCCATCTTCTGGGTGCAGTACCGCTCGCACAGGAAGACGGCCACGTCTGTGCTGGAGGCGGCCAACACTTGGCGGGGGAGGCGGCGCCACGCGCAGGTGGTCAAGATGATCATGGCGATCATCGCCAACTTCGCGTTGACCTACGTCCCGCTGCTGGTGATCTCCGTGACGGACCCGTGCCTGGAGAGGGTGAGCCCAACGATCTTCACGGTGGTTCTCTACGTCTCCTGGTCGCACACGGCCAGCAACCCGCTCATCTACGCCCTGCTGCACCACCGCATCAACGCCCTGTGGAGGAAGCACGTGCTGCTCTCCAGCTGCTGCCGTGGCGGTCGTGGCCGCGGGAAGAAGGCCGTGGGAGCGGGTCTGGCCGTGTTGGAGAACATGACCGCGGCCATTCTCAAGCGGCGCACGCCACAACCCTCCGGGGAGGACTCCAACGACGTGCACACCGAGATGTTCGCGGAGGAGGAGGAGGAGGAGACGGAGAGGGAGAGGGAGAGGGAAAGGGAAAGGGAGAAGAAGGGGAGGATTATAGGAGTAGGAGAGGACAAGAAGGAGAGAATATTCGAAGGGAGAGCTAAAGGAGTGGGCGAGATGGAGAGAATGTTAGGAGCAAGAGGGGGAAAGGATGAAATGGATAAAATATTACGAGGAGAAGGAAAGGGAGGAGAGGACAAGAAAGAAAGAACATTACGAGAAGAAAAAGAAGGAGGAGAAGGAGGAGACGAAAAAGAAAGAATATTAGGAGGTGGAGTAAACGAGGAGGAGGTAGAGGCGTGAAAAGTATAAAAAGACAAATAAATAACGCAGAACTTGGGTTGGAAACATCTAAGACCTACCAATAGCAACCTCCAACAAACTTGCGACAGGGAGGTGATCGTAATTGTTTCACACCCCTATCCTTAAAATTTAAATAACTTCGGAGGTGGGCTTCCGACCCTGCCTGTCGGGGCCAACCCGGGCTAAAAAGGAAACAACACCTCTGCAGAAAGACAGAGACACTGGATAAAAATTTTTCCCAGTCGGACATCGAACTCCAGTCTCCTGCGTGAGAATGAGAGCGCATAACCGCTACACCACAGACGCCGGTCTACTACAGCAATCTTGAACAAAGACGGAGATACTCGACAAAGTAGAGCCATCCCCCACCCTTACCCTTCGAATTGGGAACCGAACTCACGCCTTTCGTGCGCCACGGCGTAGAGCTGAACAATGAAAGTATGTCTCCTTATGTGCGACGGTTTTCACCACCCTGGCTACTTGACCAGATAGGGTTGGTTCCTCGCACTGCTGGCTGTGTGACTAGAATGTGTTTTTAAACATTCGTATATATGCAATCATAAAGTAGCGCGTGTCTCCGAAAGACGATGTGACAGATCTCGCACCCCCACCCACCGTGCAAACTGAACAGGCGGAGGGAGACCAAAGAGCAACAAAAAGCACACTATATAACAGGATGCTAGATTAGTGGAAGGTCTACCGTGATGTTTCCGGTTTTGGTTGAAGGTCTACCACCGGAGCAGTCCGATAAGAGGTTTAGGCGAGGTTCTACCGCGGCCTTGGGACAGTCACTGGCTATCCATATTAAACATATGTTAGCGGTTGTCGTTTTTTTTTTCTTTCAGAGTGGGGGGGGGGCCCGGGGGCGGCGAGAGCGTGAGTTTGGGAGGGGGATTAAGGTAGGGGGGGGTGGCACCCCCTCCCCCTCCCTTGACTTCTTGAAAATAGTCCCGTCCGGTCAATTGCTGTAGCCACTTATTTGTCAATCATAAACTTTACCACCGCAAAACACTTTGATCTTAGCGACACCACAACATGAAGCAATCTCCACACCCACGTGGACCACTTGTAAATGCTACCACCATTGATCTAAATGCCCCCTGCGCTGTCGTTACCGGGGCCAATCGGGAGGGACTTCTTAGGCAAAATTAAGCGTGTCGTATCCCAGCAGACGGCGGTCGATTGAGCGGGACTTAATTAAGGAAGATCGCCGTAGCGCGGTAGACCTAAACGAACCCGGCACCTATAAATCTGTATGCGCCGTGTGCTCCCCAGGAAGTTGCTATTGTTTCAGAATGCTATCAGGTCTTCTGAGGTAATGATATTATTACCGATTATAAAGCGCACAGAGCTGCTGTCGAGCTGGTATTTGCACTATTGAAATGCTTAAAATATTAATTTTTTTTTATCTATGTCTATGGTGTACTTATACATCATACACACATTAAGCAGGTTTAGGTAGGCAAATCGCCTGCTACAAGCCGCATGACCCTGCAAAGTTATTGATCACAATAGGGCCTTTTTGTGTACTCATCTTTATACGAATGTGTTTTGCTCAAGGAGAATGTGTGTGAGGGATATGTTGTTAGTATTATGGAGAGAGAGAGAGAGAGAGAGAGAGAGAGAGAGAGAGAGAGAAAGAGAGAGAGGGGGGGCTGGGATGGAGAGAGTGAGAGGCAAGGTGTGAATATGCATGCGTATATATTATAACTATGTGCGTGGGTGTCTGACATATGCATATATTATATATCGAATCTCTGAAGAATGAAAGTCTCTTCTCCTTCATGCCAAATCAACTTATTTATCCATAAAACAGACCTTTGCACTGTTTTCCGTCTTTTTTTAATGTCGGTGATTTCACGCTCCCATCGACACAATTTAGATAATTTAGGAGGCGGGCGCCTGTCAGGGCCAACCCGGCATTAGAGGGATGGAACATCCCAGCAGAAAGACCGAGATACTCGATAAATAATTAATTTCTCCCCAATCGGGGAATCGAACTTGGGTCGGACCTCCTGCGTGCGACAGCCAAGTTCCCTACCGCTACACCACAGACACCGGTACCTTTGCTTTTCTCTAGACACGTTTTGTAAATGCCAGCGCCCAAAAAAAAAAGAAAAAAAAAAAGACACACACCCGATCTGAGCTTTCTCTCGCCATTGTGATATCCCCCCCCCCCCCCCAACCTCTTTCACCCTCTTCCCGTTCACCAACTCATTGTACAATTATCGTATACTGCGTCTTTATCACCAGATTCTGAATTAAGCCATGAATGCGCAAACAATAAATAAACTATGAAAAAATACTTACTTACGTTTTATAAATTTTTCGCTTAGTATGTTTTATTGGCAATGGCAAGGGAAAACATAGAAAACAGAAATACAAAGAAAGAAAGGGGAAAACAGAAAAGAAAGAAAGAAAACAGAAACAGAAAGAAAGAAAGAAAAAGAAGAAAAAAACCACTTTATGTGTCCCCATTAGTTAGGAAACCTGTTTTGAAAGGCCAATTCATGAAATCAGGTTCCGTTTAGTTTTAGTAACAGTTTTACTGCACTTGCAACACAATGAAGACATAATGGGAGCCGAGGATTAGAGGTGTTAAAAAGGAGTTACAAACACAAAAAATGAGGAGATGGGATATGGGCAAACGAAGCAGGGGTAGACCAAGCACAGGCTACAAGGAGTAAGAGCCTAAACAGACGGGAGACGGGGACAGATCAGGATAATGTAGCTTTTTTCAGAGCATCCGAGCAAAGGAATAAATGGAGAACCATGATCGCCGATGTTTATCGCAGATCTGGCACTGAAGGTGATGATGATGATGATGATGATGCTGATGATGATGATGATGATGATGATGATGATGATGATGATGATGATAATGATGATGATGATGACTAGAGATGTTACTAGTGATAAACAAACACACAAAAAAGAAGGAGAGATAAGGTCTATAGATGTCCGATAGCAAAAAAGGAGCAGACCTCACCAGAGCTCCTGCCCACCACCCACATTTCATTTTCGAACACATTAATTAATCATCACTAAAACCAGTCCCGTAAAACAAAGACAAATTGAATGGAGCTATAATACTATGAAAGACGCTGACTTGCATCTCTATGACGACGGAAACGGTAGCCATAACAGAGACTATTTGTTTCGATTTTTAAAAAAAGAATCTATTTCTTTAATAACCCTGAAAGTCCAATTGTCAGAGGTATTAAAAATAGAATAAAAATCGATTTTGCTCTTTTTGAAAACTGTACATTTACATTTCGTTCGAAATATGTTAAAATCCATTTCAGGGAAAAACAAAGGGGGCTGGGGTGGGGGTGGGTTACCTTTTACATAATAGACCACAACCAACTACGACACCCTCATGTTCGCAGTTTGCACACTTTTTCAGCAGCGCAGATGAGAATTAATACCCCCCCTCCCCACCTTCCAACCTAAGGTTTACCTTTAGTTGGGGTTTTACGTTACTTGCAACACAATAAGGTCATTTAGTTTTAGCAAAGAGTTTAGTTCAGTTTAAGTTTTAGCAAGAGTTTTACGGCACTTACAACACAATAAGGTCATATAAGTGCCGAAGATTAGAGGTGTTACAAGAGAGTAACAAACACAAAAAAGGAGGAGGGAGAAGGAAGACAGTGGTAAAGAGTCTTACGGCACTTGCACAAAAAGAAACACCAACAATAAAAAAGAGGAGAGATAAGGACGATAGACGTTTACTAGGAAGGCCACCTCTATTCGGACTCGAGTCCCAAAATGGGTTTTATCTTTTCGGACTCGGGTCCCAAAAGAAACGCTTTATGTATTCGGACTCGGCTAGTGAGTAGGTGAGTAGAATGTTACATAATAGAACTGTCGTCAGGGGATTTTAGATAAAACTAGAATTGGAACTAGAATTACTTATAAATACCAGGACTGTGAAACTGTGTCAAAAATCAAAAGACTGTACTCTCATTGCCCAATGGCAGTGTCTACGTACACAGCAACCGACAACTCTGGGTCTTTTTTTTTTGTAAGTGTTTTACGACTCTCGCAACTGCATAAGGTCATATATGCGCGCGGGACACACCTAATATTTTCAGTTGATAGAAAATTTTGAATTAGGCCCGGGTGGCGGCCGAAGCCTACTCGTATCGATTATAGACCACCAAGGAATCTTTAAACGTACGCAACTTGCACATGGAGCCCCGGAGATTTTTCGCCCTTGTCCGAGAAAGCTAGGTGTAGAGATCTTTCTTACCAGAAGATCAGGAGTGTGGCTGAAAGACAGCAGTAAGAAGGAGCCAAGGAGTAGCAGTAGAAAGGCTGCAGGAAGAGTCAGGAACCCAGAGGAGGGGGCAAAGGAGATGAGGGGATGGGGGTAGAAAGAGGAGACGAAAGCAGAAGACAGAACATTGCTAGATAGCAGGAAAGGAGGTGAAAGGAGGCAATTTTAGAGAAGAAAATGTTTCGGTCGCTAACCGGATTCGAATCCAGGACCTTTGAAAGAGAGGCGAACACCTTAAACTCTAGGCCACGTGATTCCCCTACTCAGGGTCCAGGGTCTACATACACGGTAACCAGCCCCGGGCACCACTACCAGTCAACAGCATCATTATTACTTTCACCACCACTACAGCATCATCATTACTTCCACCATCACTACAGCATCATTATTACTTCCATCACCATTTGCCTTTTACACATGTTAAATTTCATGTTGTTGTGTGTTATAGTTTTTCTGAAATTAATTTTTTTTTCCGAAATTAATTTTTTTCCCACATGGCACAAAATCGACCGCCTTGGCATTTTCCCAACCCCTCTTCCCCCAAGCAAGCCGAGAGTGCGCGATCTCATGGGTCAACATTTTTAACTTTGCCCCCGGCAAGATCTACTCAACTTGGTTGTTCTGTTCATACTAATGGTGCTGGGAAGGCCAGTTTAGATAGATCTAGTACCTGAATATTAAAGCTCATGTCTCGATTGCTATCATTATTGTCGAAATTGTTTTCATAAATGCTGGACATATTTAGGAGCAAGGGTCGGAAGTGACGTCATGCTGGACTCCATTCAGAGTCCGAATGAAATTTTTGTTTAATCAGAATGGAGTCCGAATAGTCACTTCGTGATAGGAATGAAGGAGCAAACCATGTCATAGCACCCACCAACCACCCACAAAATTTACTTTCATGGCATAGTGTACATTACCAGTAAAGTCAGAGTAAGAATTGATTCATAAGAACTGTTTTTATTAGAAACGGTAACGACATTTAGTGCCATTTTGGGTAGAAAACGGAGAACAAGATTTTGTGCGTGTGTGTGTGGGGGGGGGGTTGTTCGTTCCTT
>NW_004797655.1:712514-714382 GCF_000002075.1 Aplysia californica
TCCTGAATAGTCGAGTCCATGAGGGAAGAAGCAGTCAGTATATTCCACATGCACCATGGACATATCTGGCGGTAGGTGTAACTGTCTATCAATCTGCCTGTCTGTCTGTCTGTCTGTCCGTCTTTTGTCTGTCTCTCTCACCTGGATAGTCGAGTCCCTCGGGAAAGAAGTAGTCAGTATACTCCACATGCACCACGGACATGTCCGGCGGTAGATGTAACTGCCGTTTGTCCGAGCACAGGAGCTTGCTGTGTCCAGTCCGCTTGTGGCCCGGCATAGACACCATGTACACAGTCACGTCCTCAACCTGGGGACAGAGTTTTAAACCATTTTCAACAACAATTAGACAGGCTTATATGAGTTTTAAAAGTCATGTTCCACACCAAATGACAGGCATAGACACCATGTATACTGTCACATTTTCCACCTGGGGAGAGAATTTTAAGTCACTTCCACACCATTTAGACAAGCATAGACACCACGTAAACAGTGACCTCCTCAACCTGGGGACAGAATTTTAATCTATTTTCTGCACCAATTAGACAGGCTAATGTAGGCCTTTTAAGTCATTTTCTGCACCAATTAGACAGGCATTAGACGTCTTCCAACTGGGGACAGAGTTCTAAGCCATTTTCAAGACCGTTTAGGCAGGACGTGACAGGATCCCACAGTTTTTTCTTCGTCATTCTCAACACCATTCAGACAAGCATAAACATCATGTGCACTGTCACATCCTCAAACTCGGGGACAGAGTTTTACATCAATTTCAACAATAAGAGACAAAAAATCAGGGGACATAAAAAACGGAAAAAAGACTAAAACAAAGTAAACAAAAAAGAAGAAAAAACAACAGACAAACAAAGCAACCCCTCCCCCCAAAAAACAAACAAACAAAAAACAAACAACAAACAAATAGCTCCTACCTTGAGGACAAAGCAGCTTTCCAGCAGTCTCGTTGACCTCTGACCTTGAGCCTGGTGTGAGGGTGACACCTGGGGTGACCTTGACCCGCCCAGAGAGTTTCTCTGTCCGTGGTTGGGCCCGTGGGCTGCAGAACGAAGACACGGCAGTTCTCAGTTTTAGTTTTAGTAGAAGTTTTACGGCACTCGCAACAGCATAAGGTCATATGAGCGCCAGAAGATTAGAGGTTTCACAAGATAGTAACAAACATTTAAAAAAAGAAGAAAAGGAGATAAGGACGATAGATGTTTGATAGGAAAGAAGAAGCAAACTACACCAGAGCACCCGCCAACCACCCACGACAGTTCACAGCACGAGTACAACGACTTATTGGACGCGGAATAATATGTTTGATTTAACGCCCCTTTTCAACACCCTAAAGCTGTTTTAAAGCTGTTCGGTGGGACCTCCGAAGTCAATGTCCATCTCTGATGGAGTCTCCGGATTTAACGCTCATCTCCCACGGTACCGAGCCATACGGGTCGAGAATCTTAGAACCTCACCAAACTCTCCAGGTTAAAAAAACCATGGTTGAGCATTCGAACCAGAGCCATCTGCTCCGTAGCCCAGCATGACAACCCCAAATGCGCTACCGGAGCGCCCCTACCTATCAACCTTCTAGATAGACACAACATGAAGACATTCTCAAGGCTGAGTCGGAGAAAGATTGTTCTTCCCTGACCTTGACCCCACCTGTCTCCCCCCTCTCTCTCTGTGTCTCTGTGTGTCTCTCTCTCTCCTCCTCTCTGTGTGTCTCTGTAGTTTAGTTTAGTTTGTTTGTTTGTTTGTTTGTTTGTTTGTTTAGTATAGGGTTTTACGGCACTCGCAACTGCATAAGGTCATATGAGGGCGCGGGACACACCTAATACTTTTTCGTTGGTAGGAAATTTTGAATTTTGCCCGGGTGG
>NW_004797655.1:716373-717861 GCF_000002075.1 Aplysia californica
GTTACTTTCAGAGTTTGACACAATCTGAATCATTTTGGAGCGGTAAAGAGCAAAAAAGAATGTCGCCGTTTTGCCAAAATTCAAATCATTTACATGGTGGTGAAGAGAAGAGGCAAAATCGTAGCTGCTTTCGTTTAATTAAGCTTCAGTAAGAGCTTTACGGCAACACAAATAGGCCATATAAGTGTCGAAGATTAACGGTGTTACAAGAGAGTAAATTACAAGGAAAAGATGTAAAAGAGATAAGGACGATAGATGTTTGATAGGAAAGCACGAGTAAACCACACCAGAGCACTCATCAACCACCCAGACTGTTGTTTGGTTGGTTGAGTAAAGAGAAGCACTTTGACACAGTTCAGTAAGGGCCACAGACAAATATAAATAATAGAGGAAAAGAAAAGAAGTAGGAGATGTTATTGATGCCCTCCTACTACCTGAGGGCAAAACGCTGTTGGGTCTTTGTATGAGAAAGGAGAAGCACACTGGCATAAAAATGTCCATTCAGCGCTGGAAACCAGACAGACAGACAGACAGACGGACAGACAGACAGACAGACAGACAGACAGACAGACAGACAGACAGACAGACAGACAACAATTGGAGGGGGGAGGGTTGAAAAGATGTAGGGGACATACCATTGATGCCCTCTGACTACCTCGGCAAAGCGTTGTTGGGCTACTGGAGTTGAAAAACACTAGCACATAGACATAATAACGTTCATATAGTCAGGAAAAAAATCCAGACAAATAGCTCCAGTTAACCTGGTAACGACCATATAGAGAGAGAGGAAAAACAAGACGGACAGAAATATAATTTCACCTAGTTTGATTTAAGGACAAGCACATCGAAACAGTTACTCGTTCTACTAAGTTCTGGTTAGTCTGAGATAAAAAAGAAGCACATCGACAAAAAAGCTGCCATAATTTAAGGATAAGGGTAAAATAAGACAAACGAATAAACACAACTAGAAGATAGAGAAAATTGAAATGATGAAACACAAATACCTCAATGCTTTGCCGACTTTTCATACATTAGATAATTTAGGAGGCGGGCTTCTTAGAAGTTCCCTGCTAAAGCCACCGACCTGGACTCAGATGCAGCATACCTAGCTCGACAAAGCAGACTCCTGTATTCTTTTTTAATGTAGGTGTTTTACAGACCCGTCGACACAATTTAGAGACGGGCTTCCGACCCGGGCTGAGAGAGGCAACATCACAGCAGAAAGACCGGAAGTTCCCTTGGTTTTAGTCTTCTTTGTCTTTTTTTCCTTCAATAATTAACAGAAAATTAAAACTTATCCCCACGACAACGGCCAATTAACAAAAAAGATAACATAAAAAACAATTAGTTCCGATTAAAAGAAACACATAGCAGGATCCGGACACAGAACAAAAAGGAGGTCTACACATAATTAAACTCCAAAACAAAGGCCTCTATTTGATTGGGCGGGGATATGCGTTATACAATAAAGGCTATTTATTATTATTA
>NW_004797655.1:719985-721695 GCF_000002075.1 Aplysia californica
TGAAATTTCTGGCTCAGCCCCTGAAACGACACCCTGCATTGTTATGGTTTCAGCACCTCTTTATATATATATATATATGTCGCATATGCAAAAAAATCGAGATTTTTGGGGTTTTTAGAATTCAGAAGCGCATGCAAAAAAATCAGAGAGAATCGCCACTTATATTCGGTGTAATGAGGTCGACAAGTTGTCCATTTGGTGTTGTCCGGACCATAACAAGGAGCGAGAAAGAAAGAAAGAGAGAAAGGAAGAAAGAAAGATGGAAAGAACGAAAGAATAAAAAAAGAAAGAAAGATGGAAAGAAAGAAAGAAAAAAAGAAAGAAAGAAAGAAAGAAAGAAAGACGGAAATTAATTTTTTTTAAAGATGCTTTCAAAACCCACTTGTTGACAAATTGGAGGAAAAACCAACATGATTCGTACACTAAATAAACAACACTTAACAACCAAGCACAGGGTAACACCATACTGTACATTTACATCCCGGGAAAAAGCAAAAACACTCAAGTAGGTGTATTTCAGTGGGAAAATTATATCCCAATCCAGTCTACTAATTCACGCACTATAGGCGATATTTTTTTTCCTTCTCTATACTGAGCAAAGTCATTCTTCACCCTGCACTTATGACAAGTGTAAGAAAAAAACAAAAACAAAGACAAAACAAAACAATAAACAATTAAACCAGGAGCTCCTTACCAAACGAGAATTCACTTCACGTACAATATAATATATGTATGATATTATACTATTTCCTCTAGATCTATTCTGGGAAAAGTCATTCACCCTGCACTTTTACAACTGTAAGCAAAATCAAACAAAACAAAACCAAAAAAATAACAACAAAACCAAACAAACCAGGAGCTCCTTATCAAACTGAGACACGCTGAGTGGCAGTTGACGCCTCCCGGCTAAGTTAATTTTTTCAAGCCCTGTCACATGACTTAAAAAAAACCAAAAACCAAAAACCAAAAACCAAAAACAATTTTTTTCCACAAGTGGACGTGATAGTGTTACGCCAACCCACATACACACTTTCAGAAAGCCTTTTCTAAACATGCAGTATGCCTCTCTTATATAACACCCCCCCAAAAAAAAACAAAAAAAACAACAACACAACAACAACAACAAACAAAACAAAACAAAACAAAAAAAACAACCCCATCCGCCCCCCTCAAAACAAAACAAAATAAGAAAAGAAAGAAAAGAAAAGAAAAAGAAGAAAGTAAATAAACCAAACCGCTGATATCGTACAAAGCGGAACACTTCCAATCAATTTCCTTTCAGAAATTCGCTTAGCCAACATCACAGGATTAGTTAACACTACTCGAAAAATCCCAAAGTACGGGTATGTTTCAGGAAAATTAATTGGTCGCTTTTAATTTTAAGGACAACGTGGCTAACCAAGATTTCGGGGGTTTCCAGAAATCTTTACCTTCACCAAAAGTGGGCATAGCCCAGCCGGTAGGAGAAGTTTGGTTTCATTAGTGAGTGTTCGTTTGGTTATAGAGAAAACTCTCCTTGTCTTTTAAAGAAACTGAACACGGGGCAAAAACTTTACCTTCGCTTTTCTCAGAACTGCATTTTTCGGGAGAGCCCCCTTGTGCTTAAAAGCGACCAATTAAGGAACAGCCTGGTCAATTCACTTCATGCACAACTAAAAAATGAACCCATTTTAAGGTGTCAAGACAAGAAAACAAGATTAATTTATTCAG
>NW_004797655.1:723051-726056 GCF_000002075.1 Aplysia californica
TACAAGGAGAAAGAGGGAAAACTGGTGAGGGGCAAGCGTGTGCGACGTTTAAAAGATACGAGACAGGGTGTAGAGAGCACAAGCCAATTTAGTTTAATTTTAATAAGAGGTTTACAGCACTTGCAACACAATACGAACAAATAAGTGCCCAAGATTAGAGGTGTTACAAGAGAGTAACAAACACACAAAAAAGAAGGAGGGGAGCAGATAAGGATGACTAGATGTTCGATAGGATAGAAGAGCAGCAAACCACACCAGAGCACCCACCAACCACCCATTCTGTCTGCTGTCTCCACCTCTGAAGACGTTGGTGTTATTAAAGTGTTCATTTTCATGCAGTGTTTCTTTTGGCCAGTATGGCCTGGCGTCACCAATCCCTCTCCCGTTTGATTGTTTGTTTGAGTAAATAGAAGCACATCAACACAATAATGGACACTTCGGGCTGGGAAAAGGCAAGGCAAACAGACAGAAACAACAGAGGGAAAGTAAAGAACCAGGACCTACCACTACCGCCTACCACTGCCGCCCTCCAACTACCCACTCCCTCTCCCGGCTAACACGGATATAACAAAACTCTAATCAACAGTATCACCATTTTATATTTTATACACATACACACGGCATTCAAAAACCACAGATTCCTTGAAGCCGTTGAAGATTTGTACACTTTACGTTTACACAATGGACACATATTGTATAACCAAATAAACAGAGTTATTCTCCAGTGTGTATCTTCAGAAACAAACCAAAAAAGACATAACCTGCTCTTTATCACCATCACTTCATGCTGACTTAAGCCCAATAGAAAAACTGACGCCCATGCAAAAACGTAATATGGACACTTACAAAATTGTGTTTACTATTTCCATTTAAAAAAAAAAGAAAAACTAAAAGAAAAAGAAAAAAAGTAGAAATTGACCAAAGAGGTAGGAATTAAGTAAGTCCACTCATCAACTTGAAGCAATAATTACCAACAATCTTCCAACAAAAAAAAAAAAGAAAAAAAAAAGGAAAACTAAAAGGGTCCTAACTATAATAGACATAAGCACGATTCTGCCCTCACCAACCACATACAGACCAGACTTTCAGGAGCAAAAAACAAAACAAAACATAACAAAAAAAGAGGCGAATATTGGAAAGGAAAAGGGGCTGAGAAGGAACAAACAGTGAGAAAATAGGACAGGCGTGAAACCACAACACAGCAAACGATGTTGGGACACGATGTATCATCATACCATGAGATGAGACAGCACATCATATCATATCTCTCTTACAATTATGTGACATCTTATAATATGATGATACGATGATACGACACAATTTTTATTGTACTATCACTTGGCACGATGTATGATATGACCACGTGACACGATGTATGATACCATCACGTGACACGATGTATGATATGACCACGTGAAACGATGTATGGCATGGCCACGTGACACGGTGTATGATACCATCACGTGACACGATGTATGATATGACCACGTGAAACGATGTATGGCATGGCCACGTGACACGGTGTATGATACCATCACGTGACACGATGTATGATATGACCACGTGATACGACGTATGATACCATCACGTGACACGACGTATGATACGGCCGCGTGACACGATGTATGATATGACCACGTGACACGATGTATGGTACGACCACGTGACATTAAATATGATTTTGATCACATGGCGCGTTTATGATACGACCACGTGACGAATAGTATGATACGACCACGTGACACGATGTATCAAACAACCACGTGACACGATGTATCATACCACCACGTGACATGCATCATACGATCATGTGACACTGTAATGTTATATCATACGATTATGTGACCCATTTATCATACGTTGGTGCGGCGCCATATGCCATACGAGCGCGTGACATAACATCGTAAAATAATGTGATACCACATACCATAACATAATGATGTGACACAATAGATGATCTATCATACGATCCTGTGACACGATGTATCCTTCGATGGTTTGATAAAATATGTTGTACGATGAGGCGACAACACAATAATATCATAAGGCGGTGTCGATGATGCGACCTATATTTCATACGACGGCGCTACATCAAATATCACATGATAATACGTCTTGATATATTATCGTATGATACGAGATACCACACGACATATAAAATAAAATATCATATGGATAAGGGCGGCTGTGTATCGTACGATTCCATGGCAAATCGCGCCACAATACACCAATATTTGCCACTTATATATTATCACAGGATAACAGGTCTCAGTCTGTAGTAATTTACTGTTCATATGGAATACGACACAATGAAACAATATAATGTTATGTGAAGAGCACAGAAAACGAATGGTGAGATGAAACGTCACAATATATGATATAATGATATGGCACAACGTATCACAGGACAATACGCCACACCATATCGCATTTTGATATCCCACAGTACGGTAATACGCCCTATTGTATCATATACGACAACACTCCATAACATAATGTTGTACTGAATAACACAGCACAAGAGTATACGCCATTACATACTACCAATATATGTCACAGCATATAACACGATGATATAATGTCATATCACCACGCCATATCATACAAGATGCCACAACGTATCGTGAAATTATAAGAAAGACTGTCATACGACACGACGATACGCCATCATCAAATCATAAGACAAAAAGGCCAGAGAGTACCATAAAATGAAACGACACGATGATAATATGACACATCCTCGCACCAGACAAGATGCCACAGGGCGTATCACAAAATGACACAACAGACGGTCACGTGATACGATGTCCAAGAGTAACAACACCGACCGACCAAGTGAGAGGGTGAGTGAGACAGTCTCCAGGCACAGACTTGCACCACAGGGAAAACGCACAAGAGGACGACCACGACAGACCAGTGGGCAGGAAAAGAAATATGCCAGGATAGATAATAAATAAGTGCTGACTGAACCACTGCACAGGGAGCTACTGATTCATTGCGCCCCC
>NW_004797655.1:726400-734767 GCF_000002075.1 Aplysia californica
CGTACAAATCAAGAGCTCAAATTACATGTGTCCTAAAAAAAATATTATTTCAAAATAAAAAGGACAAGACAAGCAGTAATCTATACTATTAATAATTCCCTTGCCTTCCTCGTGAAAGTCCTATAAATCAAAACAAAAATAAATCAAAACTCAAGCCAAGACACACATAAATTATAAGCATTTCCTTTCATTCCAATTTCCCCTCGTTACGATGGCAGCAATAGAATAGGAGGTGGCCCAGGAGTTAGCGTGCTAGCCTCACTGTGCAGTGGGTGTGTGTGTGTATATCCAGGGATCACTCACCACGGGTCATGATGAGCTCTATCTCTGCGAGGGTCAGTCGTGAGGCAAACACAAAACATTGGTGAGATAAAGGACCTTTTTTGGTAATTTATTCTGTTTGCTTGTTGTAGTTTTCTGAAAGTGCTAAACGCACCTTACGACACTGGAAGGTTATTTCATTTTTTTTTCTTTAAGTGTACGGATTTAACGCCCCTATCAACACTATAAGGTTGTGCAAGAGGCGGGTGTATAGGTTTTAGCGCCCCTTGCAACCCTAATGCTATCTCAGAGGCAGGACCACCGAAATCAACACCAATCTCTGTATAGGAAAAGGACTAAGGTTCATGGGAAAATTCGTAAAAAGTGCCTATCCCTTGGACACAACATCGGACCGAGCTGAACGCTCAGGATTCTGACCAGGGTCCCCCCCTACACTACTGTCCAGAGGATATTAACCTCCCGACCTAGTGAGGTATTCACAGAAGGGCCAGGGAACACAGACATAGGAAATGAAACACCAACAACAATCTTAGAAGAAATTTGGTGAGCTCTAGTGTGGTTTGTTCCTTCTTTCCTTTGTGGGGGACACAAGTTGGTTATTTTCACGTTAGTTCGTAATACAGCTTGGTTTTACTTAGCGAGTCGAAATGATTGAAGTATCTTATTTGGTAAAATGATGTTTACAAAAACTCAGCAATTTATAATTTTAAATAGCAATATTTACTTCTTTAAAAAAAAGATCAATGGTCGTAATAAAATCGAGAATTCTGTTGGGATCAACTCTTCTAGATAGAACAATTAAAAAATTTCCTTCCGGTCTCTCCAAAGTTCAGACCTTCTGATAGTGATATCGGTATCAAAAATGGTTTTTCTGCTTCCTGCAGTAGTAATTTAGGTGGGGGGGGGGGTTCTTTGTTGGGGAGGGGGGTTGTTGCTTTCGGTAAGAGTTTTAAGGCATTTGCAACAAAATAAGGTCATATAAGTGCCGAAGATAAGAGGTGTTTCAAGAGATTAACAAACACAATAAAAAGAAGAAAGAGATCAGGACGATTGATGTTTGATAGAAAAGAAGGAACAAACCACGCTAGGGCACCCGCCAACCACCCGCTCTGCAGGAGGTATGTATGCGTTAAGGAAGTGTGTCATCCACAGATTCAGTCTCTGGAAGGTTAGACACAAATCAAACAACAAAGACAAGGGAGGGGGGGGGGGCTGGGCGGGAGCAAAATGAGCAAACACATCACACAAAGTCTTGTCAGTATACAGTCAAATCCAATGCATTTAGTACCTAGACTGCTAAAAGACATCCTGAAGCAAAAAACGAACCTTGATCATTCATTATTAACGCTTTCGCTCTCTCGCCTGAAACTGTATATAAACAAATTTTCTAAGCTTATGAAGGAGTTCTAGCAGTGAAGGGGTTAACAGGCTAGCCAAGAAGTTTACTTAGATGGATCGTCACTCGCCAATTCAGTTTACGAGGGTGAAATGGATGCGAGAGGCATTCTTTTTTTAATAGGGCAAGAAACATCAACTTAATGCAGCAACACAACTATAAGCGTAATTGACCTTAGCATCAGAAGAGAAAGAGAGAAAGAGAACTTCGGGGGGGGGGGGGGAAAGAGGGGTGGGGGTGGATAACAGAACAGAGAGTTCCAAAGGCAACAAATGAGAAGACAAAGGGAAGAAAAGAATCACAAGGGAAGCTCTATTGAATGGAGCACCACATTTAAAGTACTTTTGTTTCAAACTGGATTTCGCAATTGAATAAAGTGGTCCACGTATATTTTAGTTTTGTCTTGGTTTGGTTTGGGTTTTTAAAATATTTTCCCCTTCACATGAAAGCTATTTTTAAATTTTATCCAAATTAACTTCTTCTCTTTGAAAAAGGCAAAATGGCTCTAGGTAACACAGTAGCCTCCAATGATATATTTACGGGTGCGCCAGCTCCAGCTGTCTATGTTTACTACAGTTTGACCAAACTCTAGTCCCACTTTATTGCTACTACTGTCTCGGAGTACCTTATGATGTGGCCAAGATCAGAAAATTGCCATTATAAATTCTAAGTTGTTGGAAGAGCAAAAAAAAAGTTAACAGGTACACTACATCCAGTCGTCTATGTTTACGTACTGTTTGGCCAAACTCTAGTCACACATAATGATAATGATCTCTGTGTATCTACACCTTGGGCCAAGAACAGAAAGTTGTTAAAAGAATTTGCTGTTTCAGGAACAGCAAAAAAACCCCCAAAAAACAAAAAAAATGAAATGGAGGACAGAATACCACCATTAATTAGTGATGGAGGTACACGTTAATGTTTTCGCTTCACGAACGAAAGTTACTGGACTTGAAATAAGTATTACAACAGAGCATTTGTTGGAGAATAGAAGGAAGCGTGTACAGACACACGAGGGGAAATAACTTCTGGAAGTGAGATTCAAAGGAGGTAACTATGAAAAAAGGCGGTTTCTACTTCAGGGGAGGCAATTTGTGTTTACACAAAAACTCAAACTCAACATACACTGCCTTGACGACACTGGGGTTCCTGAAGGACAAAAATTGTGAGCTCAGAAACAAATTACAAAAGCAAAAAAAAAAAAAAAAAAAGATATTAACACATTTCTAGCGTTTCAAAAGCAAATAAATGATTTATACTTTTAGTCATAGATGTCATTTTTGTTATGAAATGTGTATTTCAAGTAATGTGGGACTACAGCCTTAAACACTGAATACTTACTTAAACAAAACAAAAAAAGTAAAACAACAACCCAAAACAAAAGTTGGGATTTCAAAATAAATAATATACTGTATTAAAATTTTCTAGGAATAGTTATGCCTCTAAAGCGATTTTTAAGGAATATACTATGTTAGTCAGGATTTAAAAGATGGTGTAATAAAATAATGGTTTCTTCACAGCATTAAGGCAACAACAATGGCAAGATGAGAATTCAGGGTGCACTTTTCTGACCATTTACAACAAGTCTAACACTGTGAAACAACCTAAAAAGGTAGTGCTTTCTTTATATGCTCTAAAAAGCCATGCTCTATGTCAATAAATATGAAAGCTTAAAACCATTTATCAAATTTTTTTACTTGTTTTGTACATAAACTAGTAAATAAGTACCCAAAAAATATTAATAAAAATATATTTTCAAAAATGTAGAAACTAACCAAAAAGTTAAAAAATGTGAATAAAAATGAGAGAACGCAGAGTACAAAAAACCCAAAGATAATAAAGGTGAATTCTACAGAAAGAAAAAAGAGGAAAAATATAATATGACATTACTACAGAAACAACAACACTGAGCAGAGGCAAACAAAGGAGAAGGGACGGGTGGTAAGCCAGAGGGCAACACACAGCAACATAAGGCCACTCACAGAAATCAGGAAGGGCACAGGAGGGGAAGACAGGAATCATGGCACGTGTACACACACACAGGAAGGTGGACAGATCAACACACACACCTACACACACACACACACACACACACACACTCACACCGCACATATTATTAACACATACATACACATTAACGCACAAAGACAAACACAATATATATGTCTCAAAAGACCAGTCAAAATTAAGAGGAGCCACTGGAAACAATGTAGCAAATTGCCCAAAAAAGATTAAAAAAAAACCTAGATTAAAATAATCAACATTTTTCTTTCTCAAGTCATGTATGCATTTCTCACACCAAACCAAAAAGTCAAAGGTGAGCAGAAGTAAGTGCCAATTTGACAATTAACGAAACAAATTCTTGCACTTTCAAATTTATCAAAATCACTTTTGACATTTTGACTGGAAGCAAGCAAGACATAAACAAACGCTCTACACAAAAGAAGACCACAATACTGCTAATATTATTATCATATAAACAAATTAAACAGTAAACAGTCAACTACAACTGCAACGAACCCCCCTCTCCTCCCCCTCCCTCCCTCCTGTTCAACCTCCCCATCACTCTCTCTATCTCACCTGCTGGATGGAACGGGTAGAAGTCAATGGACAGCTTGTAGAAAGTGATCTGCATGGAACCTCCATTGATCTTCCAGTGGCGCTTCTCGTCTTCCGCTATATGAGGGAGTCACGTAGAGAAGAGAAAACAAAAACAATTGTTTATTATGTGAGGGTTTAGTAGCTGTTTTTTCCTCACTACTTCAGCTTGATAAGACAAAACAAATTATGGCAAATGGAAGGGCAAAAGAAAGGGATGCAAAGGGAATAGAAGTAACTCATGTTGATGAAAGAACATCTAGGTGAACATAGTAACTCTCCCCTCAGTCGATTTGATATTTGATGGTACAAGTACTAAATAGAAAGTAATTCTTATGGAGCCTATGTCCTTTTACTTGACCTCTCAGCAAAGATATACTTCAGAAATAATCCCTAAAAGTATGATCTTTGCACCCAAGTTCATCTTCCAGTAACGCTGCTTGTCTTCCACTATACACATCCGGCAGAGAAGAGGAAAAGATAAACAGAACTGTTCACTGTGCAGATTTGTTTGGGTACTGTGTTTGTTTTTTTTGCTTTTGTTTTTTTTCAATTTTCACTGGTCCAGCTTAACAAGTCGAGTTAGGTCAAGGGGAGGGAAAGAAGGAAGCAGAAGGGAAAGGACGCAAACTTCAGTTGATGAAAGAACATCTTTGTGAACATAGTGACTTCCCTTCATCCATTTGATGGCATACATCAACGAGCTTATATAGAATTCTTTTTAATTTTGTCCTTTGTGGTACATGTACCAAATAAGTCCAAAAAGTGATTTGCTTGGAGCCTCCGTTGATCTGCCAATGACTCTTCTAATCTTCCGAATACATAACAGGTAGAGAATGGAAAAAAGATAAAATGCTTGAATATGTGACTTTGTTTTGAAATCTTTCCTTTTTTCCCTTTTTCTCTGCTTCAGTAAGGAAGGTAAAGGGAAGGGGGAAAAAGGGGGCTGAAAAGAAAGGAAGTGAAATCTTGTTGATGGAAAAACTTCTGCCTTCGTCAATTTGATTGTACATTCACTAAATAGAAATTGATCTACATGAAGCCTCTGTTGTTCTTCCAGAGACGCTTCACGTCTTTCCACTATACACAGCCAAGTAGAGGGGAGATGATGAGAGAAAAAATAACTGCCTTGTTTTGGGTCCTTTTCTTTTGTTTCTTTTCCACTGGTTCAGCTTGACAAGTCAGCTCAATAGGCAAGTAAAGTGAAGGGAAACAAAGGGGACAGAAGGGAGGGGTAAACGAATTCTTGTTGAGGAAAAAATAAGTGTGGGATCAAAGTGACTTCCCTTTGTCGATTAGATGGTATTCAATAGAAAGTGATCTACCTAGAGCTTCCATTCATATTCTAGTGAAGCCTCTCATCTTCCACTACTATACATAATCAGAAGAGAAGTGGAGAGAGAAAAAATGCCTCATTAAGAAGATAAGTTGCCTTTATTTAGGAAAGAACTACACCAACAACCAATGTTGCCGTTCAGTTGCCTCTTACGACACACTAGCCCCACGCCAGCCCTATTCTTCTCAAAGCCGGGGACTGCATGGCAAACAAAACAGCTCAATATGAGAATACCCCCCCCCACCACCCCCCATCCCCATTAAAACATGTTTAAAACAAAATAATAAAGGACCAGTAACACCCTCCAACCAACCACCCACCCTATCGCATACCCTTACCCGGGCTGCTGTCATCACAGAGGTGAAGGTCAAAGCGGCTGGTGATCAGGTGGTAGGAAGTGCTGACCACGTCAAACTTGGAGAAATACTTGGCAGTGGTGGACTCCTGCCTGTCTGGCGCTGACCGTTGCTGCTGCTGCTGGTAGTGCTGTTGGGTCCCGTCCTGCATATGGCCTTGTTTCTGAAGAAGAATAGTAATATCCTTGGTAAGTTTTTCAAAGTATTTTTGCAATTCTTCAATTTCACTGGAGAAATATTTTCCTCTAAAGATGTATTGGTTATCATCACACATTGACGGACGAGCTATTACTATTATTATCATCATTATTATTATCAATATTGTTTGATAAGCAGAGTAGAAGGGAGAGTCTTGTTTGAATTTCAGACAAAATAACATAACATAAAATGTTAAAAATTTGTTTAAGAGCTTAACATTTCGTCTCTTGGGCTTCCTCAGGAGCAACTGAAAGAAAAAAACTAAATGTGTGCTGTATACTAGCAGGGAAAAGGGCCTAACAAAGGAGGGTCTTAAGATTATGCGTGGTTACAGGTTAGACGGAAGTGACTCAGAGCGAACCAGGCCAAGGGGCTAATTATAAAGAAATTGGCACTTGTCTAGCAAGAGTACCAAAGAATTTTATCACTACAACAGGCTGACAGGAAGTTAATAGTGTGAATGTGGGGTAATCAAAGGAAATGTTTGGGTGTACTTTATAGAGACATCCCAGTTGGAGGTAAAAGGAGGGAGACAGAGGCATTATTATCATAATTATTGTCATAATTATTAATTGTACAACCAGAAAGCAAAATTTTACTGGAGAGAGAAAACACTGTTTTATTCAACAGAGGTCCTGAGCAGGATGGCTCAGTATATAGTGAATACTGAACTTCAAGTGCGATTTGATCTTGAAGAAAAAAAGAAGACTTTCACTTTTTTAACAATTGTACCTACAATATGAATGAATCTTTTCTAGCCCTTTTCAACACCTAGAATTCCAGTTTCGATAAAGTATTTTTTAAGCACATGCATCCGATACCACACATTCACTGATTAAGAAACTAAAACAAAATTTTTAATTTTTTTTCAGAAATGTGGGTTACTTATATCGAAACAGCTGACCAACGATATTCATTAAATTTATGTTTCATGTTCAGTCTTTTTTCCGTCCTCTTCTCAGAAGCACACATATACTGTAATACATGTGCCTACACTGACACACACACACACACACACACACACACACAAACACACATACACACACACACACACACAGACACACTTACGAACACATATTAAGTCAGAAAAATAGACATACAGACTGACACAAGCAGACACTCAGAAAAATAGATACACACACTTCCACTTCCAAAACACGCATGCACGTACGCACACACCTCTCTCTCATTTCTGTCCCCCCCCCGAAAAAACCTTCCTCAAATCATTACATCCACCTCCCCCCACCTCACTCCTCCATCCCCTCCTACCTCTCTCTCATTCCCCTCCCCTCCCAACCCCTCCCCCAGATCACCCATCAACCTCCCACACCTTCAGTTTCTCAGCGGCCAGTGTTTTGCTCTGCCGCGCCGAGCGTTCGATGAGCTCCTTCAGGGAGTTGGCATACAAGATGGCCGCCTTGAGCTGCGTGATCGTCAGCACCCACAGGAGGTCGTCCAGAAGCAGGATCAGGCGGGACGAGATGATGGCCGAGTCTGGAAAGCACGGGAGAAGAGGTGGAAGAAATTCTTATTATAATTGTACAAGAGAGACACTCGATAGCTGTGCACATCCACAAAAGGAAGCAGGAGCTTTAAAATGTTAAAAATGTGGCATACTTTTCCTTGTCAGAATTGGTCTCATCGGCCACAGAAGAAACCGCAAGTCATCTTTAATGTTTAAATCTTGTTGGAGTGTGTTGATAGCGGGTGCTGATGTCTTGTTTCCAATGCTTTTCTTAAGTGTATATAATTAATGTACCCCTGGGAAAGTTCTTACTTATGCAGGTTAATTGGTTTTCTTGTTCAAATGAAATGTTTTTCTAGTTTGAAGTTTTACTCTCAGTAACCATGTCATCGGTGTAAAATGTTCAGAGCTTAAAGTAGTATGGGATAAAGCGCTATGTACATGAAATCTATTATTATCATTATTATTATATTTAATATTATTATCACACGTTTTTCGCCCATATTAACACAGTTTAGATCATGTAGGTGATGGTTTAATCTCCAAGGTAAAAGATTAAAGGGAAGACCACATGGAAAATGGAGAAAAGTCACAGAGAATAATGTACAGAAAAGTGGGAAGTCATTGAATAATATCAAGAGCCCAGGATAGGGAAATGATGAAAGTATTTGTTCCTAGCCTACATTTCTATCCAGGGTGAGAAAGACAGTGAGGAGGAGGAGGAGGAGGAGGAGGA
>NW_004797655.1:737555-739808 GCF_000002075.1 Aplysia californica
AGGACCAAGAAAACAGAATAGTACAGTCAAACCTGCTCTAACGGGCCACCTATAATAACATGAGACTGTACACACTGGTAATCCATGTTATCTTCTCCACCCCTCCCCCTTTCCCCGAGCCTCTCTTTTACATTATAATGACACTGTGTAAGACCTCCACCTGAATTATACAGCCATTTTCCTCCTTGACAGACAGTGGCCGTCTTGGACAATTCCAACTGTACTTGTATAAGTGAGACCACCAAAGCTTTAGTTTAGTTTTAGTAGAGATTTTACGGCTCTCCCAACTGCATAAGGTCACATGAGCGCCAGAAGATTAGAGGTGTTACTAGAGAGTAACAGATATAAAAAAGAAGAAGGGGAAATAAGGACGATAGATGTTTCATAGGAAAGAAGAAGCAAACCATACCAGATGAGCATCCGCCAACCACCCACTCCACCCAAGCTTACACATGCATACACACAAACGCAAACAATTACCCACTAACAAACACATAAATCTTTTTTTCCGAATGCAATGAATTACACCGGGTTTTGTTGTTGTTGTAGTTGTCTCCCCTGTATCTACTGTGACCCACAAACACATACATCTTTTCCGAATTCAAAGAATTGTATCGGTTTTGTTGTTGTTGCAGCTGCTGCTTCTGTTGCTGCTGCTGCTGCTGCTGCTGTTGTTGTTGTTGCCCAGTGCCAACTGCGACCCAAAAACACATATATCTTTTCCGAAGACACTAAGTAGTATGTTTTGTTTTGGGTCGTTTGTTTTCCCCCCAACATCTACTGCGACCCACAAACACAATATATGACACAATATATGCATATATATAATGCATTTGTATCCACTTGAAACTGTATTAATTCTCTGTTCGTTTTTTTTTTTTTTTAAATATAAGCTTAAAATTCATTTATTATTATTTTTCAATGTTTACTGCGTCTCGTTCTATTGCCGCGGAAGACACGGAAAAAGCGAGGGATTTTACCTGTATTGTTCATCAAACAATGGACTGTCTGGCAAAGGACTAAAGAGCACATCCTGGGTTGAGACATGATGATTAGTTTCTTTATACAGTAATCGATACCAGCTCTTCAAATTTATCCCCTCTGCCTTCACAAGGCTAGATGCTAATATAACAAGCCTACTCTTTATAGAGTACACGCTAATGATAGCCGTCAGCTATGACACCGATTTGTTTCTTTCTACTTGGGACAAATTCCTCCACGCCTCTTGGCAGAGGTGCAATTAAAGATGCCCAGAATGAAGCATAAATCGAAACATTAACACAACCTCTACAATGCTTTATGGGTTGCAATTTTTAAGTGTAGTTTCAGTAAGCATTAAACCGCACTTTAGTTTTCGTAGATGTTTTACGGCGCTCGCAACTACACACGGTCATAGGAGCGCCAAAAGATTAGAGGTGTTACAAGAGAGTAACAAACATAAAACAGAAGAAGGGGAGATAAGGACGATAGATGTTTGATAGGAAGGAAGAATCAAACCACACCAGAGCACCCGCCAACCACCCATGCGCAATTAAAGATGCTCAGAATGAAGCTAAAATCGAAACATTAACACAACCTCTACTGTGCTTTATGGGTTGCCTTTTTAAAGTGTGGTTTCAGTAAGCATTTATAACCGCACTTGCGACCCAATTAGGTCATATTTAAAGCCGAAGATTAAAGGCGTTACAAGAGAGTAACAAACCTAAACAAAAAGAAGTAGGAGAGTTGATAAGGACGATAGACGTTTGATAAGAAAGAAGGAGCAAACCCTACCACCAGAGCAACAGCCAACCACCCACGCGGTGATTTTAAATCACCCTCAATGTGTCAATGTGCTCATTACTTATTATCGACGGTCTGTTCACTAGAAGCAATATTTATTTATTCTTTACTTAGTCTCCACTAGTGTAGGGGAGCCGTGCTCAGGCAAACTGAGCGGAATCTGTGACTTCAAGTAAGACAGACATTCTTAATTACGCTAACGATAATCTTTAATTTCTTGGCAAAGTTCTAGATGTGTTTGACCAAAGTTCGATACTTACATTATAGAAACAAGCGATATACAATTACAATACGCATTTGTCTGTAACAAAAAATTTTAAGGAGAAAAAAAAAACTATAAGAAAACTAACAAACAAAACCCGACTCTCTATTTCAATTTCAATTTCAATGTTGGAAATGCTCGCTATTCCGGTTTCGAATATTGCACATGCTCACTATTCCAATGTTGAGCTGCCTATTTTCTGTTCCGAT
>NW_004797655.1:742673-744776 GCF_000002075.1 Aplysia californica
CCCAACAACATCAAACAAACAATAAACCCCAAAAAAACAAACAAACAAACAAATAGACAAAGAAATAAAAATCATAGACATTGGGGAAACAAAACAACTATTATTATTATACATTCTTAAGGAGTCACTTCCGAAACGTATTATTTCAGCTTTCAACATTAACAACAAAAACATTTTTAAAAAAAATTATTAAACAAAAACAACCCCGGGGATCAATCATTAGGCCTACACAGCATATTATACACGTAGATGATACGACAGTCAGTAACAAAAACAAAAAACAAACACATCAAAACCCCTCCAAAAAAAACCAACCGACTCTTACAAAAATGAAACAAACATACCACAAAAAAAGACAACATGATACAAACACAAACAACAAAAACACAAAACAATAAACGCCTTCGGAGATCAATTATTACAAAAAAGAAAGATGATACTGCTAAACGGTCAACGTTCTGGCAACGTTCTAAGTCACACATTACCATATTATTATGTCGTGTGTCAGCTGTGAAAGGGAAACAATAGCAGCATAATATTTCCCGCCCCGACTCGATCAGTCCACGTATGTGTTGTTAGTCAGCCTGTCAGCTTGACTGTCAACGAAGATGTGAACTTGCTCTAATAATCAGCTCTAATAATCAGCTCTAATAATCTAACGGCCACCTGCATAACGGCCACAAACACCTGCTCAAACGGCCACTTCCCATTTTACCTCTTGCATATTTTTAGGACATTATAATGATCCTGTGTAAAACAACCACCTGCCTAAGACGACCACTTGTCTCCTTTAGTTTTGGTAAGAGTTTTACAACACTTACAACACAACAATGAGTGACCGTCTTAAACAGTTAAAATTGTATCTCCTGTCATAAAACATCTGCCTGGTGGCGATTAAGGGCTCCGCTATCGCTCGCAGAAAACGCGAGTTCGAATCCCATGTGGGGGGATATATTTTTAAAAAATCTAGTATTCCTTTAAGTTTTAGTAAAAGTTTTACGGTACTTGCAACACAAATAGGTCAGATTATACAGCGATGTTCAAAAGAAACCTGAAAATGTGTTACGTGTGTATAGCCTTGCACTAACCACTCATACAACATACCGAGTTAAAGCGTAATAAATTATGCATCGTCTGATACATAAATAGTTCATGCACGTTACGAGATGCCCGACATATGGTCCCTTCAAACTGACCTTAAGAAAGCACATTGCGTAATGTTAAGTCCAGGTTCTGTGTGGTATTTGTGACTGCTCTGTTTTCCAATCTGTTTGAAAATATCAGAGGATGCTGTTCATTGAAGAGAGAAAAATATTCTCGTTTCATTTTATATTCCATTAACGTTAATTTAACCAATATCGATACTGTCATGTACTCATCAATACACGCGCGAGTTCAATTTTACGTTTCTTTGATTGCGCACAATTTTACCAAGCCTGATGTTTTTAAGGTCAGTTATGAGTGACCATATCTCGGGCGTCTCTTAACACAGATAAAATATTAATGTGTCAGATTATGCAGAATTCATTTAGCTTTAAATTAGTGTGCTACATGAGTGGGTACTGCAAGGCTTTAACACAATAATTGGGTGATTACATTTTCAAATTTCTTTTGGACGCCACTGTATAAGAGCCGAAGATAAGAGGTGCTTCTAGAGAGTAACAGACAAGATTTTTAAAAATATAACAAAAGAGATAAAGACGATTGAAGTCTGACGGGAAAGAATGGGGCCAACCATACCAGAATACACGCCAACCACCTATCAGCCGGATTGCTGTATCTTATTCAGCCTTTTTTAGGGCTGAAGTCCGACTCCTCAGTGATCTAAATCATGCCGATGGGGACGTAAAAATGCCTAAATACACATGTAGGCCTACATGTAAGGTGAAGAGCCTAATTAACACAGACACGGATTTCACGTAAACGCATTGCCTGCCTCTGCTCGACTCAATGCCCATGCTTCTCTCTCTCTCTCTCTCTCTCTCTCTCTCTCTCTCTCTCTCTTTCTCTCCGTCCCTCCACCCCCCCTCTCTCTCTCTTTCTCTCTCCCTTTCCTCTGCCTCCTCTTTATCTCTCTCTTTCTATATCCATAACTTCTCTCTT
>NW_004797655.1:744970-746095 GCF_000002075.1 Aplysia californica
TCTCTCTCTCTCTCTCTTTCTCTCTCACTCACCACCCACTGCCCCCTCTCTCTCCTTCTTTCTTCTACCCCCCTCCCCCATTTGCGCTCCTTAATTGTTCCTATCTACTATCCCCGGGGGGAAGCAAATGGAGCACGGAAGCCCAGATGCCAAATCAAGAAACCTCTCCAAGTTTAAGGGAAGACTTTTCCTTGTTTGTAAGGCAAGCGGACTTCGGGGCTCTGAGATGGAGGCCATGCGCTAAAGCAATGTGCATACTTACACATATTATTGCCTGTATGCACTGTTCGACGTTCGTGTGTGGGACTTTTCATGTAGGTGTTTTCACGCCCCCATTGATACAATTTAGATCCCCAATTAATGAACTTGCGGGTCAAATATGATGGTCGGTGCACAGCAGCGCTCAATTCGTTATAGTGTACACTGACACCGTTATCAATACTCCTAGCACATTGCTCATTCAATACATATAATTTGACTCATTTGATACAGTCGGGGCGATTTTTTCGGTACAATTTGATCAATTCATTTTAAAGTATCAAATAAAACAACTAAAAATAAATATAATTGAATTTAGTAGATTTGAAAACATTTTGCTCCAATTGTGGCTTGCGTGCTCCACCATGGAGGATAATCTAGCTGGTCCCAACTGAATTCGACTGGCAGAGTGCACTGGGTATAATCGACTCCACCCGATCCGATTCCATCATGCTAGTTACTAATGGGCATTCTGGTGCTATAAGATGCCCCATATCATACGGAGCCGAGGAACCTTGTGGATGGGTGCACTACTTTAGGGGTCTGTGTATTGATCAAAATATTTCAGGCCGGAGCCTTAGTCGAGTGCCCGTAGGGGGGTCGGGTGGGACTCTGCGTAGTGAAGGGGCGGGGAGGGGGGGGGTGATGGAAACAGATTAGATGACGCCGTGTGGGAGGAAAGCAGATATATGATAGGAGAACAAAGAAAGATAGTTTAGCATTTTATGTGTGTACCATAGAAAACTGCATCTCCCCTCGACGCTTAACGGCAACAGAGGTTGAAGAAGTAAAAGTAAGTACTAATTACATAACACATGGACATTTATATATATGTGTGTGTGTGTGTGTGTGTGTGTGTGTGTGTGT
>NW_004797655.1:746278-747830 GCF_000002075.1 Aplysia californica
GATAGATAGATAGATAGATAGATAGATAGATAGATAGATAGATAGATAGATAGATTTTCAATGCCATAATCGAACGGCAAATTAAGATTTACAGTCCAATCTTCACATCGAAAAAAATAAATGTGATGTAGAAAAATCTGCGGCCACGGAACAGTAAACAAAAGTCAGTTTTAGACAAATGTAGCATACGGATTTCTTGATGAATTTAACCGTCCATATAGTAAACACAATATAATAATATAGTAAACATAATAATAATGTAGTGGTCACTCACATCTGCTGTGCCGAGCTGCTGGGTGTCCGGGGCTGTTCGCACGTCTCTGTCTCTATGATGATCTCGTCCAGGTACTGGTCAAGCGAGAAAAGAAAAACGAGATTTAGTTAGTACATTTAGTTTATTTGTTTGCTTGCTTGTTTGTTTGTTCTGTTTGTTTTTAATTTTAAGGCTGATCGCACGTCTCTTTCTCTATGATGACCTCGTCCAGGTACTGGTTAAGGAAAAAGAGAAGACGAAATTTAGTTAGTACATTTGTTTGTTTGCTTGTTTGCTTGTTCTGTTTGTTTGTTAGGGCTGTTCGCACGTATCTGTCTCTATGATGACTTCGTCCAGGTACTGGCCAAGAGAGAAGAAAAGACGATGCCAATTAGAAAGTTTTCTGGCTTGTCTGTTTGTGTGTTCGTTTGTTTGTGTAGGCTGTTCGTCTGTCTCTATGATGACCTCGTCCAGGTAGTGGTCAAGGGAGAAGAGAAGACGATGGCATTAAGTTGGTTCATTTGTCTACAGCTTTGTTTTTGTTCGTTTATCTATTTGTTTGTTTGTATGGTTGTTTGATTTTTGTTTTTGTTTTTAGTTTTGCTTGCTTGTTTAAGTAAAGAGATTCACTTCGACGCAAAAACAGTCATTTTGTGTTTAGTTTTAGCCCGAGTTTTACCGCACTTGCAATAGAAATAGGTCATATAAATGCAGAAGACTAGAGGTGTTATTAGACAGTGACATACAAAGAAACACAGTTTTAGTTTTAGTAAGAGTTTTGGGGCACTTCCAACACAAACAGTTTGTTTGTTTGTTTTGTTTTGTTTGTTTGTATCAGTAAAGAGAACAACATCGACACGATAACCGTTATTTACTTGTAGATTTAGTATGGGTTTTACGGCACTCGCAACAAAAATAAGACACAACGTAAGAACCGAAAATTAAAGTTGTAACTAGAGAGTGACACACAAAGAAATAAAGTTTAAGTTTAAGTAAGAGTTTTACCGCACTTGCAAAACAAATAGGTCATATAAATGTAGAATATTAGAGGAGTTACTAGATAGCAACATCCAAAGAAAAGAAGGAAAAGAGCTGATAAGGACAATGAATGTTAGATAGGAAAGAAGGATGACAGATCATGACGACAGATGTTGGATTGGAAAGAGTACCAGCTAATCAAACATGGCCAGTTTATACAACGATAAAGATAGAAAGACAGACGAACAGACAGATAGACAGACAGACAGACAGACAGACAGACAGACAGACAGACAGACAGACAGACAGACAGACAGACCG